>NC_035443.2:169428069-169571513 GCF_002127325.2 Helianthus annuus
TTCTGACCTGAGCTCTCACAGTCTCGCATTTACCCATTTACAGATATCATTAGTGTACATTCACCTGTAAGACTGAATATAGAAGTCTGGATACGGGAGTATATTTTGAGGTGGAACACGCGAATAAGTTTAAGTGCTTAAAACACTAAGTCGTATCTCGAAACAGTTGAATTTTGTGTGAAAATTTAAGTGGATCAGTATACTGACAATCTAGGTGAATTGTTTAGATCTTAAAATGTTTGTAGCTTAACGGTGTTTGTGATATGTCTAAAAAACTGATATGATCCTCTTACACAAACTCACAAAAAGATTGAATGTAAATATTTCTTTACTGCATTTCTTTAAAATCAAAAATAAAAAAAAAATAGTGTGTTTTAGCGTAAAGTTTGAAAAATACAAAAATATTTTCGACAACTGGTGTTGAAAAGCTGATTTTCAAAATTCCAAGTGCTAAACATGATGAACATTTAGTGAGGGGGAGTTTGTGTATAATGAAAACAGATTTTGAGTGCTTGGCCTACAAGTGGTTCATTAGATATTAATTCCTGCAAGTGATATATAAATGTGTCAAATTTTAAATTTGTGAAATTTATTGTGAGGAAGAGAATGTGCAGGATAGCCAGGTTTCAGATCCTGATTCTGAGTGATAGAGAGCCAAAATCTGTCTTTGAACACTCACCAGAACGTATGACCTTCTCAATTTCTTGTTTTAGTGACCAACAATCGTCTGTATTGTGTCCCTTGGCCCAATGATATTCGTAGTATTTTTTGGATTTTTTATGGCTGGTGGATCGTAACTTTGGTGGTGTGGGGAAATTCACTACTTCAGTGCTGAAGATTTCACTAATAGACTTTCTGAGATCAGATAGGTTGTTGAATTAGGAGCCGACGCTTTTGCTTATTGGGGTACTTCGATCATTTTTGTTATACGGGTGGTTCCGACTTCGACTGCTGGGTGAATTCCTGTAAAACACTGAACCTCCATTTTTCTTCCAAGACGAGCCTTTAGAATCTGCTTCCGAAAAAGGATTGCATGCCTTCTTTCCTCTGGCAAAAGCCCGAGCTCTTGCCATTAACACTTCCATAGGTTTTGGAAGATTTTCATGTAAGTTTTTGACCAGTTGATTGTTCTGAACCCCATGGAAAAAACTAGAGACTCTCAATTGATCAACTACCCCACTGATCTGCATACTTTCACTATTGAAGCGATCAATGAATTTCTCTAGGGACTCACCGTCTTTTCTCCGGATGTTATGGACTTCAGTGATCTCTTTTGAGTAATGCCTTTGCTGACTAAAGTTTCAAAGAAATAACTTCCGGAGTTCTTCGAAATCATTAATTCCCCTTCATTCAACGCATCAAACCATACCCGGACAACCCCGGTTAAAGTCTGTGCGAACATAAAGCACCATGCTGGTATTGGCCATTGCTCCATCCTAGTGGCCCCATCAAAATCGAACATATGATCATCCAGATCAGTGGTGCCATCGTATAATTTTTGACGGTGGATGGCATTTTCAGCTTCGGAGGTAGTTTTTCATGAACGATCCATTATGAGAATTTTGATTTGGCCGTCATGGAGATCGGCTAATATGGCTTAGTAAGCTCAGATTCTTCCATAGTGATTCTTTGTAGGTTAGGCGTAGGACCAGTAATAACCGGAGAAGGCCCCAAATACCCCTACAAGGAATTGCTATTACAAGAACTCATAATGGAGCAGGAGTGACGATAGTGGAGATAGTAGTCGTTGCCGAAGCAACTAAACCATTACTTAGCGTGTTTTCGTGGTTAACAACCTTGTTCGTAAACCGAGAATATGTTCTTCCCTTGTTTGCTGAGTTTTTAATCATCGAAGAAGATTGGCATTTTTTGCTAGAAACTCAGCATCAAATTCCCCAGGAGATGGAGTTGGAATCATGACGAATGGTAATGATGTGTTTGGTCCTAAACTCAGAGGAGCCGACACTATCACCACTATAGAGGGTGTGGAGGCTACCATTATCGCGAAAGAGGTGCCCAAGTCAAAAGGACCTAAGGCCGCCATGGATTAGTGATGTTCAAGAAGTTTAACTAGTGGAAGACTACGAACAGAAATCAAATGGCGCCAATTGAAGATCCAAAATCTGAACCAAGACTCGGTCCAATCAATTAGATCTCGAAAGCTGTAAGAATGTTGACCTGCACAAATAACAAACCTTTAGGCTCATCGACTATGTAGCACGGGAACGGGCACGAGATTGGGGTACGGGGACGATACGGGCACGGAGAACGACAAAACTCAAAAATCCAAAAGACAGGTACGACAAAAAATATAAAAAAATAAAAATATATTAAATATTGATAATGTGTTTCTTGAGAAGACATGCCGATGAATATTTGTTTCTTTTCATGAAAATTCAACCTATACATTATATAAAAAATACTAAATTTTAGAGAAACATTGACAATATATATTATATAAAAAGTACTAAATTTTAACTCAACAACAAATTAAAATATGTATGACGTAACTCAATGTAATAATTTAAAAGATATATTAAAATACAAAACGAGATTTAATTAAAAAGAATATCTTCAATTTCTTTGTGAACAAATAATCTAAAGTAGTAGCTGTGTTGTAGCTTATAGTTTAAAAGATATATTAAAATACAAAATGAGATTTAATAAAAAAGAATATCTTAATTCTTTGTGAAACAAATAAACTAAAATAGTAGCTATGTTGTAGCCAATGAGGTAGTGGGTGGAGTGGTTGGGGAAAAACTTAGTGTTTCTTGTGACCCAGGTTCGACTCCCACTCTCCCCATTATTTTCAGTGGCATCTAGGTGAAGGGTGAATACGGGTAGCGCCGATTCGTCTTGGATAGGAGGCGAGCTTTTACCTATTATTCCACCGTCGTGCCTTCGGGCGGTGGAGATCGGGTTTCCGTGCATCTAGGAGAGCCAAGGGGCTGGCGGCAGTCAAATAGTCGACCTTGGCCATAACGCCCGGTGTCACGGTGGTTGACACGTCGTTCCGTGCCGTTAAAAAAAGTAGCTATCTTGTAGCCTGGCTTATCGGCCATTTCTTTTTCTTTTTCCATTCCATTCCACAACAAAACAAAATATAGAACAATATCTTAAATAATAAAATATTGTGTTTATCTTTTTTAATGTACCGTACTTCTTCATCTTCGCCTTAAAGCAGACGACAAGCAGAGCCAGAACTGGTTAACACCCTAAATTTATTAATGAAACGTCCCCGAAACGCGGAACTTCCGTCCCCATATTCCTAGAAACGTCCGAAGGACGCCCCCATGGCGTTTCCGACGCGTTTCCGTCTCCATGCTGTCTAAGGGACGGGTACTGAAGAACCAAAGAGTCGTGTTTAGGCCGGAGCCTGTAAACGAGGGTTTGGATCTTGTGAGAGAACTTGAGGAATAGTCCTGCAAAACAGAAAACCGTTAGGCTTGTCGCAGAGATGGGAGGGCCCCTCTGCGACCACCCTCCGGCGTGAGGATAAGTATTGGTAGAGAGAGAAAGTAGAGAGAGAAAATAAGGACGAAGGTTCAGAAAATCGTACTTGGCTTTGTACTTGATGGGGTATTTATAATAGTCAACTGAGATGATGTCATTCGTCCAGACGCACTTGAATGGAGGTTCGTCTTCGGAGGCGCTTGATGTGGAACGGACATGTTTCAGATGTCTGTCCAAGTGGAGTCTAGTTCGTCCCAAGGATCATGTCTGGTCTCGGACATGTATCTTCAAGTCCCCCAGTTTGTTAAGTCTTGGTAGAGACTTTGCAAACTGTTGTTTCAAGCTTTTGTCTTATGCGGATGACGTGTCGCTGCTGGAGTGGTTCAAGTAAATGACGTGGCATGTTTTGAGTGGTGGTGATGTGGTGTGGGTGACTTATGTGATTTGTCCATCAGTCACCCATCCGTAATTATTACGAAACCTTGTGTTGGAATTCGTGGGAGCACGCTTGAAATGACGGTTCGATTTGACACCCCTTAACCGACTCAAAAATTTCTATAAATTCACTTTTTTGGTTTTTCACTTTTTTCTTATCTTTCTTACTTTCTCTACTGTGATCCTCTTTTATCTCTTCTTCTTCTTCTTCGGAGAAAGGTGCATCCCTTTCTTTTTATCTTTAAAACATGGCCCCTGGTAAGGATAATCTTGCGGATAGTGTGAGTGTACTTACCCAACGTCAGTTGGACAAGTTCGTTAGAGAATATAGGATTCCCTTAGATCTTTACCCGGTCCTTCCTTCCGAAAGGGAAGCCATATATCCATTCCGCCAAGGGAAGTTTCCCTTTACACGCGCGTCTGTAATTTCGCGAATTATAGGGTTCCTTTCTTTCGCTTCTTGATTAGGGTTTTACAATTTTTTAGGGTTCATATTTGTCAGGTTAACCCATTTGGTCTTAGCCGCATCAATCATTTTGAAATTTCTTGCCGAGCCCTGGATCAGAAGCCGGACCTAAACGTTTTTCGATATTTTTACGAGTTTATCATGGCCGGAGACTGGTATACATTCGCGCACCGGAAGAATGTTCCTTCCCCGTCCTCCAATGAGCGGTCTAGCTTGAAAAATTGGAAGGATAATTTTTTCTGGCTAGATAACCGCTGTCTACCGGAGGACATGAGGTGGCGTTTTAAAGTCGATGTCCTTTGATCTTGGTGAAGACTTTGTTTTTAATGAGAGTCTAGTCCGTGCCCTAGTTGAGCATCAATCCCCCATTCGTCCCCTTCCCGAGCATTTCCTTTGGTTAGGTCGAGTTAGTTTTTCCTAGGCCCATGGGGATAGGGATTGGCCGATTATTCGCCGAAAGCGTGATCGTAAGTTTCGGCTCTTTACGTCCCCTTCGGCACCATTACTTATTTGTTTTGCTAACTCTCTTTTTGTTTTGGGAATGTAGGTGCCGCGATGTCTCTTCTTGATGCTCTAAAGGTTCCGAACATGGATGTTTTTGACCTTGACTTTGAGGAACAAGGTGAGGAGGATGTTCCGTTGATGAAGCAGGTGGCGTCTTCGGCTCATCCGATCCGCCCACTGGCGGATCCGAATGTGACTGTGTCATCTGCTACTGAAGCAACTTCTTCTGTCCCTAGAAGTGCATCCGAACAAGCTATTACCGAAGCTGCTTCCTTCATTCCGATATCTTCAAAAGATGCTGGTGGTTCGTCCGGATCTCAAGTTGGTAAAAAGTCTATCCTTGATGACGTGGATGGCGATCCGGAGTTTCACAGTTTGGATGAGGCCCTTCAATATCGGCCTTCTTCTTTGAAAAGCAAATGTACTGAATTGGGTGCGGACCTGATGGCTCGATCTCGTAAGAGGAAGAAGGAACCGATACAGATACGTTCCACCGATCCTCTTCCATTGCCAAAGTCGAAGAAAACAAAGAAGGATTCCTATTCCGAAGGTAACGTAATGGAAGAGCTGGATGAACATCTTACCGGAGGTAGGTTTTCTAGGGAGGAGGCCGCATTGGCTCGTAATAAACCGACTCCTGCCTATTCAGGTGGCTTTGTTCCTGATAGTGAGGTGGAGAGCATGGAAGTGGAGAATCCGGTGGATACGGATAAGGGAAAAGCTCATAGTGAGCCGAAGGTGGTGACTTTTTCAGGTACGCGTTTGGGCTCATCTTTGGGTCTGGACTGTTTTATAGATGATGAGGAAGATCAAGTGTCCTCGCTTCCCTCATCTTGGTTCGGACCTGAGTTGATGTCCTTTTTTCGATATGCAGATTTGTTTTCGGATGATATGGAGTTTGACCCAGCGACTGCTGAAGAAAAATTTATTCCTGATTGGGACATCCGGAACAAAGACTCGGTGATGGATACTTTGATTGCCAGGACTATGCTTTTTAATATAAACACTCCAATAGATCATGCCAGGAGCCGGAAGATGAAGAACCCAGATCTAGGGGCTGCGATTTTGACTAACCAAGCTCAATCAAACATCTTTGTGACGGAGCTCTATCGTCGGTGGGTAGAAGCGGAGTCGGTACGGGAGAATTTAGAGAAGGAAGTTCGCTCTCTGAAGCGCAAAGTTCAGAAGAGTCCTGAGGCGGAAAAGAAAATAGCTCGGTTGACCCAAGATCTTCAAACTCAGCAAGAGAAGGTTAATTCTTTGATTGCTCAGAATCAATCGTCCCAAGCGGCTGCTGCTGCCGCTGCGGAAGACAGAGATAAGATTTCTTCGGAGTTTAAAGCGTTCTCTGAATTGATGAAGTAGAAGGATGAAGAGCATAAGATAGTTTTGGCGAAGATGGAGCAATCTCTTAATAAGGCTCGTCTTGCTTATGAGAGCATGATGGCCGGTACGTCGTTTTTCTGGTTTAATTGTCTCTTATTTCTCCTGTTTTTCTAACACTTTTTCCAGAGCGGGATGCGCTTAAATCAGGGGAAGCTGATTTAAAGGACCGTATTGAGGACATGAAAGGTCGTGAAGAAAATATGGAAGCGGAGAATGCTTCCCTGAGAGCTAAAGTGGACGATCTTCATGAAACGAAAGTCTGGATGCTTTCAGAGGGGGCCAAGCTTTTGGCGAAGAATATCCATAAAGGTAAGGAAATGACTGCCGCAGTGGCTGGAGTTAACAATGCAATGAGTGCGGTGGGCATCAACTCAGGTCTGCACGCTGGTTATGTACATGCTTTGCAGAAAAAGACCCCTTTTAAAGATGTTCCGATGTTGAATCGAAATGCTTCGGAGGAGCTTAAAATAGCGATTGCTTGCTTTGATACTCTTAAGTTCCCGGTGATAGAGGATCTTCCGAAGCTAGGCGATGCGCCTCTTTCCGAGATGAAGAAAATCCTACGTTTTGCGAACGATGATTCTCCGAATGAGTAAGGTGGACATGCCGGGCTCCTTGGGGTATGCACCTTTTGAAGTTTATAATCGTTTTGGATGAATGTAATGATGTTTTTACTGATGTTCGAACAATTATCCTTTGTAAATGTTTTTGTGATTTCCGGTTTATGCAAGTCCGGTAATTTTTGATGTAATCACTTGTTTATACATGCGTCCGTGTTTTGTGTCTTACATTTTCTTTTTTCTTGAACGTTCATTTTAAAGGCGCGGATCCGATTTACTTTATTTTGTTAGGATAATTTTTAAGTGAAGGAAAAGCACGAACGAGGCCAGTTCGTCCTCACCTTTTAGGGTTAGCATCCCTAGTTCGGCCGAAAACTATACTTGTGTTGCAACGTTGTTAAAGATAGAAAATTTTATTATGCTACTTTCTTATCCGGAGTTATGCTTCTCCGATTGACATAGTAAAAACATTTTATGTAATTCGTGGGTAAAAACCCTCCACGGTCTTTGGAATTTATAATTCGTTCGGTGCGGGCATAACCATCCGCATTACAGGGAAATGGAAAAAGGGGACGGAGGCCGTAGCTTCCGTATTACAATTTTATTTTAAAATAAGAAACTTTTTAAAGAAAACACTTCTTTAGGTGAGCTCCGTTCCATGTGCGCGGGACGAGGGTCCCGTCCATTTTCTTGAGCGTATATGCACCGTCCTTTCCTGCGGTGTTGATCAGGTAAGGACCTTCCCACTTTGGTGCCATTTTTCCAGTGCCTTCAACTAAGCTTGCTTCGTTACTCCGCATGACGTAATCTCCGACTTTAAACCGGATCTCTTTCACTTTTGAGTTGTAATGTTTTTCCAACTCTTTTTTATATTTCGCTTCCCGGATCGCCGCAAGCTCTCTCCTTTCTTCGGCTAGATCCAGGTTCAGAAGGAGCTCTTGTTCGTTTTCTTTTTGACTTAGCTGCATGCGGGGGGTAGGTATCCCTACTTCAGCGGGAATGACTGCTTCGGTACCGTACGTTAAGCTGAAGGGAGTTTCCCTATTGCTCGTCTTCGGCATTGTTCGGTGAGCCCATAGGACGTGTGGGGCTCATCTGCCCATGAGACGCCTTCCTCCCCCAAACGTTTTTTGATGCCTTCCACAATGCTACGGTTGGCTCTTTCTACTTGGCCGTTGGCCTGGGGATGGGAGACCGAAGCAAAACTTTGCTTAATACGCATTCTTTCGCACCATGTCTTGAACGGTTTCTCTGCAAACTATTTCCCATTATCACTAACTAAGCATAGCGGCATTCCGTATCTGCACACTATGTTTTCCCAGACGAACCTCAGCACTTGGTCTCCTGTGATGGTCCGGAGGGGTTTAGCTTCGACCCATTTTGTGAAATAGTCAATAGCAACCAACAGGAATCTTACCCCTCCGGTGGAAACAGGGAAAGGACCCACAATGTCAATCCCCCATTTCTGGAACGGCCACGCCGATGTTACAGGGACGAGGTTGTTCTTGGCTCGATGACTAATGGGAGCGTGCCGCTGGCAGTCTTCACATGATTGAAGCTCGTTAACCGCGCTTTGATGCATACCCGACCAAAAATATCCGGCGTTCATGACTTTAGCTATGACCATCCTCGGTCCGGCGTGGATGCCGCATATTCCCCAGTGGATTTCTCTTATGACGTAGCTGCCTTCCTCCGGTGTTAAGCATTTTAGGAGCGGACCTAAAAAGGTCTTACGGTAAAGTTGCCCATCGTGAATCTGATACTGCAATGCTTTTACCTTTAGCTTCCGGGCCTGAGCTTTGTCTTCTGGGAGCATCCCTTTTTTCAAGTAATCCACGATCGGAGTCATCCAAGAGTTTTCGAGCGTGGAGACTGACATGGCCGACTCCGTCTGCTGGATGGCCGAGGTTTGCAGGGTTTCGACTAGAACTTCTTTTGATAAATGACAAAATGCTACGGATGCGAGCTTGCTCAAGGCATCGGCCTTTTTGTTTTTGCTTCGCGGTATGTGTACTATCTTGCAAGAGTCAAAAGAGGAGATTAAACTATTAACTTGCTGGAGATACCGAACCATGTTATCCTCTCGTGCTTCGTACTCTCCGCTGACTTGATTGGCTACCAACAATGAATCAACATGTGCTAGTACGGAGGTTGCACCGGCTTTGGCCGTGGTTTGGAGACCTGCAAGGAGAGCCTCGTATTCTGCTTCATTGTTTGAAGTTTTAAACTCGAAACGTAAAGCATAAGTGTACTCTATCCCTTCTGGATCTATTAGGATTAATCCTGCCCCCGATCCTTCTTTACTGGAGGCTCCATCCGTATATAAGTTCCATACCCTTGGTGGGGCGGATTTTTCTTTGGTGCTTTCTCCGGTTGGGACCTCCGTGAGGAAATCTGCCACTGCCTGGCCTTTCACCAGTCCTCTGGTACGATAGGTGATATCGAAAGTGCTGAGTTCTATTGCCCACTTAGTGAGACGTCCGGAGACCTCTGGCTTTCTGAGAATTTGTTGGATCTGGAGATCAGTCTGTACTTCTATATTGAAAGCTTGGAAGTATCTTCGGAGGCGTCTAGAGGCATGTACCAAAGCGAGTTCTAACTTTTCAATCATCGGGTACCGAGTTTCATAATCTTTCAGGATGCGGCTTACATAATAGACCGGGATTTGTGCTTGATTCCGATGCACTACGAGTACTGCACTTATAGCGAAGTGTGAGGCAGAGAGATACACCGTGACAGTTTCTCCGGTAATTGGAGCGGTTAGGGTGGGCAAGGATCTGAGACAGACTTTCAACTCCTGAAATGCCGAATCGGCTTCTGGTGTCCACTCTATTTGGCCTTTCCCGTTCGTTTTTTCAACACATTCATGAAAGGGATAGAGCGATCGGCCGCTTTTGAAACAAAACGATGAAGAGCGACGAGCTTTCCGTTTAATGACTGAATTTCTTTGACAGTTTTGGGAGGCTGCATGGAGACTACCGCTTTGATTTTATCCGGATGTGCCTGGATTCTGGACTGGGTTATCCATACACCGAGAAACTTTCCTTCTTCTAAACCAAAAGAGCATTTTTTGGGATTAAGTTTAAGATTGATACTCCGAAGCCTGGTGAAGGTTTCGAGTATGTCATCGATCATGTTATCTTCAGCTTGACTTTTTATGACCAGCTCATACACATAAATTTCTAAGTTCCTTCCGATCTGGTCCTTGAATGCCTTATCCATCAGCCTCTGATACGTAGCTCCAGCGTTTTTTAATCCAAACGACATTTTGGTATAACAAAAAAGCCCTTCATTGGTTACGAACGTTGTCTTATCTTCGTCTTCTAAAGCCATCTGTATCTTTTGATAGCCTTTATATGCGTCCAAGAAGCATTTAAGACGAAAGCTGGAAAGGGAATCGATCTTTAGATCGATCTCTGGTAAGGGATAACAATCCTTCGGACACGCGTTGTTTAAATCGGAAAAATCTACGCACATTCTCCAGGTTTTATCTTTCTTGGTTACCATTACTGGGTTAGAAACCCAGGTCTGGTAGCGTACCTCCCGGATGATTCCGGCACTTAACAACTTTCGTACATCTTCGGAGATTGCTTTGTTTCGGACTGGAGCCATGTTTCTTTTTCTTTGAGCTACTGGCTTTGCTGAATGCGACACTTTCAGCTTATGTTCAGCCAAACATCGAGGAACTCCCACCATATCGGAGGTTTACCAGGCAAATACATCGAGAGAATTAGATAAAAGCTTCCACAACTTCTTTTTAGTACGCTCAGGAAGTTGAGCTCCGATTGCAATTTTTTGCTCCAGGAATCGCGGATGGATAGCCCATTCTTCTGTGAGGAGATTCGGAGGTTTGTCAGTACCGTTGCTTTGTCGTATTTTGGCTACGCAGATTGTTGATTCGGAATGCAGAGTTGCCACTCCTGCTTCGGTGGGGAATTTTAACGATCCATGAACGGTAGAACTGATGATACCAAAGGCACACATACCAGGCCTCCCTAGAATTATATTATGGACGGACCTTGCTTCTACTACCAGATACGTCAAGTTGACTATTCGGACCAAACTTCCATCTCCCAACGTTGTTTGCAAGGTAATTTGCCCTATAGGCTGCACCACCTCTCCGGAGAAACTTACCAATGGCATTGAGACTTGGATCAATTTTGCCTTGGTTTGTGGAGCTAGCTATTGAAAACACTGCTTGTACATGATTTCAGTGGCACTTCCGCTGTCAACATAAATCCTCCGGACCTTGTGACCTGCTATGATTGCAGACACTACGATTGGTCCATCCTTAATATCTTCCGGATTGATAGGAGGAAAAGCAATGGGTTGCTGCATCCAAGCGGCCATGTGTTGACTGGATCGCTTGATGCCTTGGTTGTCTGCTCTTCTGATCATGCAAATCGCCGGCTGGTTGTTCGGATTATCTCCCGAATTTCCCGAAGATTTTCCTTCCTTTACTTCTTTTACTAGATGCGATAGCTTTCCGGACCGCACTGCTTTTTCTATTTCTTGCTTCAAGGACCAGCAATCATCTGTGTTGTGACCTCGAGCATGATGGTAGTCACAATATTTCTTGGAATTCTTATCACCCGGGTTTCGGAGTTTTGGTGGAGCGAGGAAGTTTGCCCCTTCCGCACTGAGAATTTCACTAGGAGTTTTGGAAAGATCTGATAAGTTGTAAAACCTTGACCCGAAACTTCTTCCCCGTGAAGGTCTGTCGTTTCTGCTGTAGGGGTGCGATCGTCCCCTGCTCCCAGATGGGGTTTTATCAAACACCGACCCACCGTTTTTCTTCCAGGAAGACATCTTATGATCTGGTTCTGGAGCTGGGTTACATGCGTTTTTGCCTCGAGCAAAAGCTCTGGCTCGTTCCATGAGTACCTCCATCGTCTTTGGGAGATTTTCATGTAATTTTTCGACCAGCTGATTATTCCGGACACCGTGACAGAATCCGGAGATCCGTAGCTGATCAACTACCCCACTGATCTGTATACTTTCCCGGTTAAACCGATCAATGAAACTGTCCAAAGATTCTCCATCCTTTCTCCGAATGTTGTGAACTTCGGTGATTTCTTTGGAGTAGTGCCTTTGCTGGCTAAAATTCTGGAGGAATAATCTTCGGAATTCTTCGAAATTGTTGATCTCTCCCTCATTCAACGCATCAAACCACACTCGGGCACCTCCGGTTAGTGTTTGCGCGAACATGAAACACCACGCTGGCATCGGCCACTGTTCTACTCGTGTGGCTCCGTCGAAATCGAACATATGATCATCTGGATCAGTTGTACCATCATACTTTTTTACTGTAGTTGGCATTTTGAGCTTTGGAGGAAGCTTGGCATGTGTGATGCGAGCGCTAAACTTTGACTTGGCAGTCATGGAAACTGGGTGATATGGTTTGGTGAGTTCCTGTCACGGCCCCTGACCCGGTTTGACCCGTTTCAGGAGCCGCGGGACAGAAAATCCCGTGGTATTTATATTTACAGCGGAGGTCTTAACAGGATCGTTTTAAACTTGAAAAATGCCCGAGTATTATTTATTTATGTTTCGGGATAAATCCCGTAAATATCATAAGTTTCATTATTTTACAAACATGTTTATTTATTTAATTTAGCCACTATTTCAAGCTTGATGGTGCTCCGTAGCAAGTGTACTGAATTCACAGTATGTCACCTGAAACATGTTGTAAAAAGGTTTTATCAGCGGGGAAATACTGAGTGAATCATTCATTTTGATAAAATGACACATAATTATAAATTACAGCATAAGAGCGATTACTATGGCAGTATCTTAATTAATATCTGGCCTTGCCACCCGTGTGACGATGGTCATACCACTATTGGGTCCAGTCACCCAATTAGTGACGTTTTTATCACTGTTAGGTCTTATTAGCCTAACCAATGTTAGGGGTTATTGCCTAACGGTGAGAAATTAGTAATGTGCACAATACCCCACTAGCCAGCGGTCGAGATAACCACGACTTAATCCCTGTAATTATAACCTTTTGAAAATAATTTGAGGTATTGTAAAATAGTTGAGAAAAAGAGAATGGCTCACAAACTGTGAGAAAAGAGTTTATAAAAGGGGAATGACTCACATTGCAGATTTAACGGGCAAGGTATAAGCCTACTGATTAGCCTTGATTAAACCTAATTTGATAATAATGCACACACAATAGGTTAGTAACTAATTCAGCAGTTACGTCAATTCACGAGATCAAACCCTCACAATGATTAACAAGTGCAATACTTAATAATTCAATCGGATTCACAACGAATAACAGAGCATAGTCCGAATTCGAACAACACTCAGATATTCAAGTCGAAATCACGACGAATAATCAAAGTAGAAGCTCAATTTGAGCAGCACTCGGACAATCGTTGGATAGTTATAATCAATCGGACGTTGAATCGTAATAGCGATCGAGTTATTACCTGATTGCGGCAGCACTTCGTGAATTGTGTGTGTTATTGAACTGATTTGTATATAACTCGACGTACGTTCAGGGAATTTCCGTCGTTTCAAGCACAGAAATCAAGTGCCAATGTCTGCTATTTATACACGAATTTGGAATCGCTTACGGACCGTATGCCACTTCCCTTACGGTCCGTAAGGGAAGCAGTCTAAATATAGGGTGCCTAGGTTCGGGACTAGCTATGCTGAGTTGATAAAATGGTCCAATTAGATCTACACAACGTTTAATTTAGATAGACGTCCAACTAGGGTTTACCCCCCTTGAGTTTTAGGGGTCCTGATCCTGATTCCGATTATCCGGAAAATTTTAGGCCTAGTGCAGAATTAATTGGGTGTCTCAATTAGGGTTTTTTATTGACTAATTATCATCCTAATTATTGATTTTAGTGACAGTTGTTACATCCTCCCCACCTTAAGAAAAATCTCATCCTCGAGATTTACTGAAATAGATGAGGGTATTTTCACCTTATTTCTGATTCTAGCTTTTATGTGTATTCTGGTCCTCTTTTGGCTGTGAACAGCACTAGTTGTTTTGTACTTTGAAAAACTTAATCTTCTTATCTTATTTGTAATAGATTCCCTATCATTTAAAATTTGCCATTTACCTCTTTTCCTTGGAGAGGTACTACCAGGGATTTATCTGATAGACATTTCTTAAGGTTGGATACATGAAACACATCATGTACCTCTGCTAATTCTTCTGGTAATTATAAATGATAGGCTACTGGTCCTATTTGTTGGATTACTTGAATGGTCTTACGTACCTTAGACTTAGCTTTCCTTTCTTACCAGATCTAATAACTCTTTTCCAAGGAGATACTTTCAATAGTATTTTGTCTCCAACTCGAACTTCAACGACTTTTGTTTATTTATTTGTATCACTTTTCTAACTGTCTTCAACCTTTCCTTCGTGATACTAAATATGACAGTTGTAGTCACTTAGGATTTCCTTTTTTTTTATAAACTATACTGAAGTATTCCCACAGGGAGGAACTTGGTCGTATAAATCCTTTATTTAATAATTTATCTAATTGTTTCTTTAATTCTTAACATTTTAGTGAGTGCAAGATTTTCTCTTACGGCTACTCAGATGCAAGATTTTCTGTAATTTTAGTGAGTGCAAGATTTTCTCTTACGGCTACTCAGATGCAAGATTTTCTGTAATTTTAGTGAGTGCAAGATTTTCTCTTACGGCTACTCAGATGCAACATTTTAGTGAGGAACTTGTTCCTTTTTTTTTGGAGATAGGCGTTTCTCTTACGGCTACTCAGATGCAAGATTTTCTGTAATTTTTCTTTTTTCATTTTCTTCTTTCATAAAATGTTTTGATTATTATATTCTTAGTAATTAATATCATAAATGCTAATAGCATTGATAAAATTAGATGATAGAGATCGACTGATCGTATATTATTATTGAGGCAAATGAAGTAAAAAACAAACCAAATGAAAGTGTCCAACCTACTATTATCTATATACAAAAAGCAACTTGCACCCGTTTAAAACACACATGCCCCTTTTTTTAAGTTTTTTCATGACAACCTTTTGAAGCGATACAATGTTTCAGATTTACTATTTAACATCCATGTGTCCTTTAATGATGGTTTGGATAAAACGATGTCTCTGTAGGAAATTTCGTGTAACTTTTAGAAAACAATTTTAGTCAATTTGTCAAACAAACTGAACGCAGCGGAAAACATGTACACGAGGTTTGGTTCTAAACCGTTTCCACCAGTGATCTCTTTACAATCAAAATACGTTATAATAAAATTAAAGAATCGTGACATCCAAGAAAGACACATTGGTTCAACGAACGATCTTGCTAGATGATCGTTGACCACAAAATCATATTTGTTCGTTTGAAACAATTTCAAACAAAACCTTTAAACTAAGAAAAATAAAGTTCAAAAACTTTACTTACCTTTTTGCGTAATCGAAGAAACACGAACTTAAAAGTTAGAATCAACTAGACCTTCTTGATCCTCTTTCCTTTGGGTTCCTTTTGCAACGAACAAGAACCAAGAAGTCAATGAAGTTCGTATGTCCTCTTTCTACTCTTTGTTTCTTTTTGAACCCTTTTAGAAGCATCCCAACTTCAATTAATTAAAGTTCCGTATATATTTGATTTGAGAGATTTATTTGAGACTAATTAGTAATCCTTTTATTTAACTTCCGTATACCCTTTTATTAATAGCTATCAAGCATTTAATAGATAATAATAGAGATTTTTATGGAAGTCTTTTATTTAAAGATATACAAGGATTAGAAATTCTAATCTAATCACAACTGCTCCATAATTATCTCATAATTAAAACAATTATCTCTCTTTTTAATTATCAAGATATTTCACAATATATATATGCTTTATTATAATTAACAAGTTAATTATAATATTAATCGGCTCTCCGTAATTATTCCAAATAATTACTCGTTTCTTTTATTACGCTTATTATTTCGTGATCCGGTGATTAACGATTAAAACACCGTTAAATGTTCGTTGCCCAAAGTGTAACTCTTTGGGTCGTACCTTGACGACAACGTTGAATTTTAATCGACAACTGAACATTATATCCAACAATCTCCCACTTGGTCGATTGGCTGATTAAGTTTCAATGTAGACAATAGTGAGTGCCTAGCTGCATCATATTGCCCCCGGTAAGGTTTGACAAATTTATGTCAACTAATTCTTTGCCCTAATCAGTCCTTGGGTTATGCAAATAGTATAGCCCAGGTTATCGACTCATTTATCCTTCTGTATTGAACACTTGTTGAACATGAGACATGGATCTAATTCATTCTCATATATTATTTAACCATTTCTAATTTCGTTCCTGATTTGAAGTGGTTTATCAAACTACTACTAGTTCGAGCGTGGCCACG
This sequence comes from Helianthus annuus, assembly GCF_002127325.2. Classification (NCBI taxonomy): domain Eukaryota; kingdom Viridiplantae; phylum Streptophyta; class Magnoliopsida; order Asterales; family Asteraceae; genus Helianthus; species Helianthus annuus. The sequence continues at coordinate 169,444,230 of NC_035443.2, forward strand.
CGTTAACACCAGTTCAAACCAACGAAAGGCGTCAGAGTGTTCCTCTCCTAAGTATAGAAGCACAGACCCCTTTGGCTACAAACAACTCCCACTAAACTTCAGATCATTCCCAAAACTATCCTTATTACTGCCAGTTACGTACAGTGTTCGGTAGAATCAAAGAGCAACCATCCATTTAAGTTAGTTCTAGTATGTACCGCAGGTCTAAGGATACAATGATCGTACCTATTCAAAACGTCTTATGACTAAGATCCATGAAGATCATTTTGAAACGAGTTACGCCCAATATGATTCAACTAAACATGTCAGTGAATATGGTTCTCAACACTTTGGGTATCCATTATATGGATCAACCATCTAATTCACAATAGTCTTTTACCAGATTGGTTCTCACGAATCTGATAGACTACTGACATTTTAGAATACAATATTCATAGATACTTAACGTACTAATATTTGAACACAAATATAATAGTTTAAAAGACATTCAACCATTAAATTCAAATAAACATAAAATACTGTTTACAGTTCAAAATGCACCAAATTACTAAATTACAAAATCAGATCCACTGTCTAGCAGATCTAAGACCTATACTATCTGCATGCTTCTCGTGTTTCACTTGAGGTATAGGCTTAGTAAACGGGTCCGCTGGATTCTGATCAGCATCAATTTTCTCTACTACGATGTCTCCTCTTTCCAAAACTTCCCGTATGTAGTGGAATTTTCTGAGAATAAGCTTCGTGCTGTGATGCGACCTTGGTTCCTTTGCCTGAGCAATTGCACCTGTATTGTCGCAAAATATCTCGATAGGCTTCTGTATGATTGGTATAACTCCGAGATCAGCAATGAACTTTTTCATCCAAACAGCCTCCTTAGCAGCTTCTGAAGCCGCTATATATTCTGATTCAGTGGTCGACTGGGCCACCACGCTTTGCTTAGAACTCTTCCAAGTTATGGCACCACCATTTAAAGTAAAAACATAGCATGTCTGAGATCGTGAATCGGCACGATCCGTTCGAAAGCTTGCGTCAGTGTAACACTTTACTTTCATCTCTTCTTCCAAACCGCCAAATATCAGAAACATATCCTTAGTTCTTTTTAAGTACTTTAGGATATTTTTCACAGCAATCCAGTGACTTTTACTAGGATTCTGTTGATATCTGCTAGTCAAGCTCAGAGCAAACGATACGTCCGGTCTAGTACATAACATGGCATACATGATGGAACCGATAGCAGAGGCATATGGAACCTTTTTCATATCCTCTTTATCTTTGTCCAACTTGGGACACTGATGACTATTTAGTATGGTTCCACTTGCCATTGGCAAGAGACCCTTCTTGGAATCTTGCATCGAAAAGCGTCGAATGACCTTATCGATATACGTACTTTGACTGAGTCCAAGTAGCTGCTTAGATCTATCTCTATAAATCTTTATTCCTAGAATATAAGCAGCTTCTCCAAGATCCTTCATTGAGAAACATTTACCAAGCCAGGATTTAATGTCCTGCAGCATCGGGATATTATTTCCAATGAGAAGTATGTCATCTACATACAGGATTAGAAAAGTAATAGAACTCCCACTTGCCTTCTTGTAAACACATGGCTCATCTTCGTTTTTAATGAAACCAAACTGTTTGATTTTCTGATCAAAACGAAGATTCCAGCTTCGAGATGCTTGTTTCAATCCATAAATGGATTTATTCAACTTGCAAACTTTCTTAGGATTCTTAGGATCTACAAAACCTTCAAGCTGCTCCATATAGACATCTTCTGTTAGGTGTCCATTTAGGAACGCGGTTTTGACATCCATTTGCCATATCTCATAGTCATAATACGCGGCTATGGCAAGTAGAATCCTAATAGACTTAAGCATGGCTACTGGCGAGAAGGTTTCCTCATAATCAACTCCTTGAGTCTAAGTAAAACCTTTAGCAACCAACCGAGCCTAATAGGTTTGCACATTTCCATCCATGTCAGTTTTCAACTTGAAAACCCATTTACTTCCTACAGTCCGACATTCGGGAGGAAGTTCAACCAAATCCCAGACTTGGTTGTCATACATGGATTGCATCTCGACGCCCATGGCTTCGAGCCATTTTTCAGATTCGTTACCTGAAATCGCAGCTTTGTAGGTTGAGGGCTCTTCTTGATCAATTATCAAGACATACCTATCAGGTGAATACCAATTAGGTTCATGACGATCCCTCGTACTTCTGTGGATGCCTAGTGTTACATCAGATTCCTGAATCCTATCAGGTTCAGATCCAACAATATTTTGTTGAGAGGCAGATTCGACTATTGGTTGATCAATTTGTGGTTCTCGAATTTCCTCAAGATCCACAAGATTATCTCCAATTCCTCACGCCATAAGCTCATCCTCTAGGAATGTTCCTCGACGCTTAGTGAAAACTCTATTTTTAGCAGGATTATAGAAATAATAACCAACCGGATATGCATATCCAATGAAAACAACTTTTTCACTGCGAGGATCAAGTTTGTCCGAAGACTCACTGGTAACATAAGCGTTACATCCCCATATGCGAAGGTAAGAGACTTTAGGTCGTTTACCATGACACATCTCATATGGTGTGTTTTCTACCCTTTTAGTAGGAGCAATATTTACAAGATGTGTAGTAGTTTCAAGAGCATAACTCCAAAAGGAGTGTGGTAAGTTGGTACGACACATCATTGATCGAACCATATCTTATAAGGTTCGATTTCTCCTCTCAGACACACCATTAAGTTGTGGTGTTCCGGATGGAGTTAGTTGGGATATAATCCCACACTTCTTGAGATGTTCATCAAACTCTTGATTAATGTATTCACCACCTCGATCGGATCGAAGTGCCTTAATCGTTTTCCCTAGTTGATTCTGTACTTCATTTTGGAATTCTTTGAACTTTTTAAAGGTTTCATGTTTAAACTTCATAAGATAAACATATCCATATCCATATCTACTATAATCATCAGTAAATGTAATGAAGTATCTTTCCCCATTCCTTGACATAGTTCTGAATGGACCACATACATCAGTATGTATGAGTCCTAACAGGTCTTTGGCCCTTTCACTAGTTCCAGTAAAAGGGGCCTTAGTCATCTTGCCAAACAACATTCGCATAAATCATAAGTCTCTTGACCCGTGGATTCTAGAATCCCAGTGGTCTGGAGCTTCCTCATGCGATTGATGTTAATATGGCCAAGACGACAATGCCAACGATATGTTTGATTAAAGCTAGTTTTTAACACGTTTAGAGGAAAGAGAGCATACTATATTATTTGATATATTGTTAGAAGTATCTATTTCATAGACACCATTGTGAGGCTTAGCCTCAAAATAGAACACACCATTTAAAAATGCAGAAATGCTACCATTAACAATATCAAAAGCATAATTAAAACCTTGTTCTCTTAAAGTAGAAACAGAAATAATATTCTTAGTCAAACTAGGAACATAAAAAACATTGTCTAAAGTAATAAACAATCCAGAAGGTAATTCAAGAATAAATTCTCCAACTGACTTCACAGCAACATTCTGCCCGTTCCCAACGTGCAGCTCTAAGTCACCCTGCTTCAGCTTCCTACTCCTTTTTAGTCCCTGCAAATCATTACAAATGTGAAAACGACATCCAGTGTCAAACACCCAAGATTTGATCGAAAAGGAAAATAGGTCAATAACATGTATACCTGAGGATTCTCCTATCTGCAGCTTCTTAAGCTTCAACTCAGACAGGTACTTGGGACAATTCCTCTTCCAATGCCCGATCTCATCACAGTGAAAACACTTGGCATCTTTATGAGGCTTTGCCTTCGGAGTGGCAACCTTTTTGCCTTTGCCCTTGTCTTGCTTACTCGCCTTGCCTTTTCCCTTGGATTGCTTCTTCTTGGTAATTTTTCCTTCCCTGATCGCCAGCACTGGATTGCCCTTAGTTGGGATGTTTGTCTCGGCATTTTTTAACATCTGATGCAACTCTGGGATTGTTCTTTCCCACCCATTCATGTTATAGTTCAAAACGAACTGATGATATGAATTGGGTAACGAGTTAAGGATCACATCCGTAGCTAATTCATTACTAAGGGGTGCGTTCAGACGCTCCAGTTGATCAACGAAAGACTTCATTTTCAGTACATGAGCACTGACCGGAGTACCTTCCTGCATGCGACATGTAATGAGAGATCTCATCACCTCAAAACGCTCATGACGAGCTTGCTGCTGAAACATGTCTTTCAGCTGCTCACTCATCTCATATGCTTCCAAGTTTTCCAGATTTTTCTGAAGTTCTGGAATCATCATAGCAAGCATAAGACATGTCACATCTTTGGAATCATCAACATGTTTTTCCCATGTCCTGCGGGCTGGACCCGTAGTAGCAGCAGGCGCTTCGGGAATTGGTCCTTCAAGGACATAAGCCTTTTTCTCCGCCCTGAGAACAATTTTCTGGTTGCGGTACCAATCCATGAAGTTAGAATTATCAGGTTTAGCATTTTCAAGGATGGACTTAAGCGAGAATTTGGTGTTATCAGAATTGTTTGTAGACATATGTAGAATTTAGAAGAAAATTTTATTAGTAATTTTCATGCGTTAACCTAATTCAATTTTGACCCAAGATTTACAAAATTTTTAGGAATTAGGATAAGATCCCATCTCCCCATAACTCAGTGAATGGACTTAGCACTCTTCACTGGCATAGATTGAAGGGTAGGTGACGATCACCAATTGTGTCAACTACACAATTCTCGGTTTGGGGTCGCATGACGAGTGTTGTCAAGCATTGGTACATTAACCCCAACTACACCCACTTTCACAACCGTAGAAGACGAATGCAGGGTAAACACTAACATTCGCTCTCGTGTCGAAAAGTGATATTTGTACTCAAATCAGAACTGTAGCCCGACCCATGTAAGCATGGAAATCGCGGAACTACCCCTAACCACTACTAGAAAACTAGGCAATAGCAACCAAAATTTGCTACCATTAAAAAATGGTAGCAAACTAGCTACTAATTTCCACCTAAATCTAATGTAAGCGTAATTGCAGAAAATTACTATGATATCGTGACAAAATAGTCACAAATTTGCGACCTGTTTATTTTCCGTAGCAAATTTGTGAGAAATATAAAACTATGGGAGAATTGCCACCGTTCTTAGCTGTAGCAATAATGAATTTTAAACAAGTTTCGGTTAGCCATGGATTTCCCACCTAAAAGCAGTCACAAATTTTTCCACCTTTTATATTCGGTAGCAAAATCATGTGAAATCTGAAATCACTGAATTGCCACCATTCTTAGGTAGCAACAATGAATAATGAATTTTAACCAGTAATATTTTTAACTGAGCACGGGCCTAATTGATAGACTAATTGAGAGTGGGCCTAGTTCCTGAAAATAATACTTTCATAACGGCTTCACATATCCTTAGGGTTTTGAATCCAACTAACTAGAACTCCCCATTACTTATCACTAGCAGTTCATCAATCTATAGAATCATCATCTCCAACAGCACCGATGATCACCCAACAAGGTATGTTCATGACTTTGTGCAGTTTTTGGGTTTTAATTAGCAATTTTCTTGTTCATGACTATGTGCAGTTTTTTGGGTTTTAATTAGCAATTTTCTTTCTCTGATGTATCTTGAATATAGGGGGTTTTTCTTGTGTGTTATCGTATCCTCAATTTTGGAGGTTTTCTTTTATGTATGGTGAATATACTTCCTTTGATTTTTGTTTACTGAATTTGTTGAATAGTGATATGGATAATTGAAGAACTGTGTGAAAATTTTGGGGTTTCTTGTGTTCGGATGCATATTTCAGTTCAAATGTTAGTGGTTTTAGTTATGAGGTCCTGACTCTTCTTTTTACATGATTTTTTATACTGGGCAACTCAATTGTGGAATATCATCTCCTTACACGATTCAAATGTATGCATAAATGTTAGTAGTTTTACTCGCATATTAGGTGTTTGATAAAATGTCAGAATGAAATCCCTGTTCATGAACTATAAACTGCTTCATATTTGGTTTCTTGTATGAAAGGATGACAGATTTTATTTGCATAAATTAGGTTTATATTCATCAAATAACTTTCCTTAGATATTTATGCTCAAACTTTGTGAATTAGAATAATAGTTCATAGGAAAAAAATGTGAATCACTGGTACATATTTTGTACAACTAAGTGTAGGTCCGGCTAGGAGGATCTAGTCGCCTAATCCTTGTATACTAACCAACCCGGTTGTGCGGAATCCAACCGGAAAGGCAAACCGAGATAGAACACTCAAATACACGACACGCGATATTCACCGATTAACACCTCTGTATTAATACGTATGAAAGGTTCGGTTACAAGCTCAATGTTTACAAATGTATTTTGCAAACTCTCCCTAACTCTCGTGTGTGTGTGCTCTCTACAGTGTGTTCTGTTATGTTCTAAGACTAGTGACAGTCTATTTATACACACAGACACAACCAAACTGACTCTTGGCGAAACACTTTTGATGAAACACCTTTTTGAAGAAACACCTTTTTGATGAAACACCTTTTTGATGAAACACTTTTGTTTCGTCAACAACCAATGTGTTTCATCAATAATGGGCTTTGGCCCAAAGAGTGTTTCACCAAATCATTATTGGCCCAAGTGTTTCTTCATGTAGATCTCAGCCCATTGATCAAGGTTTATGATCCTTTGAATGTTTGGCCTGCTCTTGATCTTGATGTACACGACTGAGGAAGGTCGTGTCATATCCAAGTCTCGATGCGCGAGTCGTGTCCACAAATATGTATCAACAAACTCCCCCTTGGACGCTACTCACGAGATTCGCCTTTCGTGTCTTCTATGTCAGAGGATCTTCAAAGTCTTCACGTCTTGAAAGCAGAAAGTGTATCAACAAACTCCCCGTATCATGTAGGAAGTGTGTTAACAAACTCCCCCTTAACATAAGCTCCCCCTTGAGTTATGCTCGTGAATGACTTGATCTTTATAATTTGAGATCCTTGTGGTGTTGATGATGGTCAGCGGCAACTCGATCATCTTCATCTTTTGAGTGCCTTCACGTCGTGTCTTCATTCCGAAGCTTGTCATCGACCATGTTTTCCTTGCCTTTAGAATCTGCACATGCAAGAAATCTAAACGCGTAATGAGAACAACTGCTTGGAATATAGATAGCATAAACAAATGACACACAAATGACCATGTCACAATCAAACACCGTCCGACAGTTTGAAAGTTTTATAAAATTTATCAATTTCAGATTCTAACTTTCAAAACTTGCAAATTTCGACCGTTTATGAAGATTTAGTCAATTTCGGTTTTCAGTCAGGTTTCAGGTAACGAAGACTCGAGCTCCAACTTCGTACGATCGAAAATAAAATAGAAATAAAATCTTTTTGGCTTTTATAAAGTTTATATTAAAACACACCTAAAATCTTTTTGGTATTTTTTTGAATATTTGAAATGTAAAGACTGAAAGCAGTAAGTAAATATTTACAGACATTCTTTTTGTGAGTTTCGAGGGTAAGAGAATCATATCAGTGTACGGTCATGCCAAAACGCTCTTGTTGTTCAATTAATTAACATTTAGATAAGCATCCTATAACAATTATCGGTATTGTTGTCCACATAAGCTCAACTTATCAGATGTAATCATGGCGAGGGGATACGTTAAGGTATGATTTATACTTACCGACCGGTGTTCATCCACACACGACACATTCCCGTATCAAGGTATGCACGAGGGTTCATTTTACCGGTGAGTATACCGATTATCATCTGTTTGACCGTATATGATGTGAGATTCTCACTTATTTTGATTTGAAAACAAGCCCTATGTGATTAAATCACTTATTGATGAGGAACTTGATTTTCATATGCATGAGGGCACAGGAGCAAGTCCGTGAACAGGTCAGTACTTTCGTACAGCAGAGAGACGAACTTGACTCCCGGATAAATGTGATATTTTATCACTTATTTGTTTGGACATGTGATTGTTTATCACTTATTGAGGTCGAATGCAGTATGTACACGTATGTATAGTATCATGGAAGATCTAGACTTGCGTCCCCGTTATTTTTCGGTAAAAGATACAACCATGATACCCAGATGATAAGCAGCATAAAGACCGAATATCTCAGAACCTCGGCAATCTCTCAAACGAAATTTCGGTACTAAGACCATATGCCAATGAATGGTTCCCACCTGGTCTTCAGTCGATTAAGATTTATATCACCCTGCACACTTTAAAATGATTGTGAGCCTACCGATACATCTTATATAGAGCTACTTATCGTTTTTCAGTTTAGCTTTAAAGAGGTTTGGATAGACCACTGATGTACTATCATATTCTCTTTTACTCGCCAGGAAACTCATTTTTGTTTTTCTATTGTTTTTGTGTTTTTGAAATTTTTCGATGTTTTTGGATTTTCAAATTTGGATTTACTCCCCCTAAAATCAATAAACTAAGATAAATTTAAAAGAAACAAAGCTATTTGCAAAAATGATTTTCCGATGTTGGTTTTACTCTTGTTTTACCTCAATGCCGTTTACCAAAATTAAGTTTTAATCAGAAAAGATTTATCGAATTTTGGAAGAATCAGTTGGTACGTCGGTAAGCGGTGCGGACCATGACAACATTGACTAGTTTCATAGAGAAACAATCACGTGTGAGGTGATATTCGAGATCAACGTGTCAGGCCAAAGAGTGTTGTACGAGATGATATAATTCATAAAGCAGCTTAAATATCGACAGGTATAGGAGAGATTAGAAATTCAAAACCGTATCCTGCAACTGTTTCATGCATTGCAAGGAATCTAAGTGCTCTCCCAAACTGGATATCCACCCGGTGTGGACTTCAAAGTCGATTTTGTAGCTACTGAAAAATCTCTTCACAGCAACACGATCAAAAACCTTTGGTTCCGGCTGGTCTTCCACATTGCACCAGCGAAGGTCTTTGTCTTCCTCTTGAGAAGTAGTGTGTGGTTGTTCAATCCACGCCAAGACATTCGCACATCCGGTGTAGTTCGTTCAACAAACACATTTTCTTCAATCACACCGCGAAGAAATGTACACTACACGTCCATTTTGTTGATTTTGAACTTCTGACGTTCTGCAGGTGCGTACATTTCATTGGAATCTTTCCTGAGGACCCGATCAAAAACCATAACAACCAAATTTTGGCACGTTCTTCATTTGGTCGAATTTTGCAACTTCATTCAACCACATTCTTTCACCAACATATTCTTCTTCTTTTTCTTTTTCTTTCCTCTCTCTCCATCAATGGCAACAACATTCTCCTAGATATAACAATATTTCGGAGCCTTATGTTGCCAATCTTGTGCATGGACGCTCCACTATCAACAATCCCAAGACTATCAATAGTTCCTCCTGGAACATCCTGCACACTCATTTAGAGATTAGTTGGAGAGGGGGACCCAAGCCTTCACAGACTTGGGTCGTCCGTCATCATCGAGAATTGTAACATCCATTTCCCGATGATTCGGAATTGATGTAGCTCCCCCTGAAACAGTTACCGGTTTTGGTATCCAAATTTGTTTCTGTTTTTCATGTTTAACATCCGATTTAACAGATTTTGTTTGGATGACCTCCGGTTTTAAAACCTTTTCAACTTCTTTTCTTTGTTTCTTTTTCTGTTTCTTTTCTCGTTGTTTAACAAGACGAGGGTCCTGTTTTGGTGAAACAGATCTTTTATGGTAATTGTTACAATGGGGGGCATCAACTTTTGACTTTCCCTTGGTGAGATATGGACAATTCTTAATGATGTGGCCATACTCACAGCATTCAAAGCATGATCTCCGCTCAACAAACCTTGGAGTATCATAACTGTAATAGCTGGATGATGAACTTCGTGATCTTGAGCCTTGGTCCTACATCACAACCGTTTGTTTGTTGTGTATAGTTGTTTTGACTGTTTCTTTTCAAAATTTTACTTTGTTTAACAGAATCCTTGTTGGATTTGTTTTCGAAAGTATCAATTTTATCAGTCCCTCTTTATTTCACGAAGTTTATCTTCCGATCCTTTTTCTTGTTTTCGCCCTGTTTGCCTTTTCCATTCTCTTGGGCGGCATGATTTTGTTCACGGGGATCATCAACCTTTGCTTTCAACTTATGAAGATATGGACAATTTCGAATTATATGTCCAATTGTACCACATTCAAAACATGATCTTCGTCCAACAATCCCCGAAGTATCATGTGATCGTCTTGCCGATGATGAACTTTGTGGTCCCGAGGTACTAGGTTTTGAACAGTCTGGTTCATTTCTTTTCAACACTGTTGCTTGTTTAACAAAATCTAAGTTAGATTTGTTCTCAAAAGTTTCGATTTTGTCCGTTCCCTTAGATTTCACAAAGTTCACATTCTTGTTTTTCTTTTGATTCGGCTTCCTTTGAGTTTGAGTCGTTGATTTTCCTTTGAGTTTGGTATGATTTTGCTGTTTTTGCACCGTTGGTAACTTCTGATTGCCGAATTGTTTTCGAACTTTGGCCTTTAGAATAGGAGGACACTGTGTTATCGTAACACGTGATCCTGTCTTTCCCAAAAACTTACTTGTCGAGTTTTCAAAGACTTTACTGATTAATGATTGATTAACATTCTTAATCGGAAAATCTTTGTCTGAATAAATTTTAGCATCACCAACCAGAGTGTACAGCAAATTTACACTCTCCGACTCTTTTTCAGACGAGGACTCGATTGCAACAGTCTTAGCGGATTTTGCAGGAGGATCACATAGATATGATTCTCAAGAGGTATGTCCTCTTCTTTGATTTCCGCATCAGACTTTGCTGGTATAGTATCATCGGATTCATCATCAGAAGTATCAGCATCCTCAATAATGACTGGAGGGTCCTGATTCAGCTCAGTAGAAGACACACATGTGTCTGCTGATACATCTGAATCTGATGATACTTCTTTCTTGTATCCGAGTCCTGTTGCAAATTCTTTAACATCTAGAGGAACAGATGGTTCAAAGAACGTTCTATCTTCCTCGTCAGGCATGGCATCATAATTGTGTCTCACTGGTGGTGGACATTTCTTGTAGCCTATGCATGTGACATCCCGTTTTTCTTTCTGAACGTCAATGACGTGATCCAACACATAGCTAGAGCTCAAATAACTGTCTAGCTTAAGCTGCATCGCCTCACTTTCAGTTTTGACACAAGCCATCTCTTTTTGCATTATCTCAAGGCGAGTTATATACAAATTAATGGCAGTTTGTTTTCTGGAAACCATTTTAGTTAATTCGGTTTTATCTTTCTTTAATTTCTCAATTACCGATTTAAACTCCTTTTCATGGTTTTCATAAAACATGTTGGCTTCAGTGCACTTTGAAAGATCCACGGTCAACTTTTGATTGTGGATGAATGTCACATCATATTTCTCTTGCAAAGCCTCGTGTTTGCTTTGCAACTCACACCACTTATCATTCAATGTAACATGTTTGTCTTGCAAGTCAAACAAACTAGCTTGTAAAGCATCATGTTTGCCTTGCAACTCAGACATGTTTGCCTCTACATCAGCACATTTAACACTCAAACTATTACAACTATCACAAATAACAGCAGTGGGTTCATCGACACATACCTGACTTGATGAACTCTCAGATGTTGGCCTTTCTGCATCAGAATTAATAACCTCCCTTGATGATTCACATTCAGATCTATCCTCGCTTGAACTTGAAGTTGTATCATCCTCAACTGAAGTTGAAACATCTTCATCTGAACTTCTGTCATGTTCAGAACTGTCATTATTTCCCGAGGATTCACCATTGCTTGCATCTTTGACAATTTCAGCATACAACGCCGTTTTTGTCTCACTACTGTTCCTTGGATCAAGAGATGATGGTTCTGATGGTTCTACAGTAGAACGATGGTGTTGTAAAGCAACTGGGGGTAATGGATTTCCATACAAGTCTGTGGTGGGAGCTGGCTTAACAGGAGCTGGCTTAACAGGAACTTGTATTGAATTGCCATACAAATCCGTGCTTGTGACAAACGCCGTTTGAAGTGGAGCATGTGAACCGGGTCTTGCAGACGAAGAACTGGAAGTTCCATAATACATCTCAGGATTGCATGGCACAATGGATTTTGCAGAAGAAGTACTTGAAGTTCCATAATACATTTCAGGATTTTGTGGCACTGGAACTCTTTTTGCCTTTAAGGTACCCCACCAACTTGGATTCATGTTTGATATGAAACACGGATACCTGAAAATCACACTCAAATCAAACTGTTAAATCACAATGGTAAACCTACTATGTAAATCCACAAAGTGTTTCGACGAAACTCTTTTAATGACGAAATGGATTTTAAACACTTGGTTTACGAAACAAAATTTGTAAACTGTTTTGGTGAGATAAGAGGTTTGACGAAACAGTTGACGAAAGTGAGGCCCAAAATACAAAGCCTTTTTATAATAAGTCAACGAAATGAATCAAAGGCCCAAGACTTAAAAGAAAGCCCAATATGTAGCTATAATTTGACGAAATGGATTTCTTTTAATGTGGGCTTTGGCGAAACAAATGAATTATTTTGTCTTGTGTTTTATAACTTAAAGTCAACGAAACAGAAAGGTAATTTGGTCAAGGAAACAGTTTCATCGTTTGGGCTTCTAAAGTTGGTCAACAAAAGGTAAGTGACAAACTAAATTCAACGAAACAAAACAAAAGAAATTAATTTTCTTCTGGGCTTCTCTTTTTTTAATTTGAAATTTGCGAAACACATAGATCCTTGTTGGGCTTTCTATTTTGACGAAACAAGGGTTTATGGGCTTTCACTTCAGCGAAATGGAATATCCTTTGGGCCTTTTAAACCAACAAAACAGAATGGTAGTTTGGTCAACGAAACAAAATGGAGGTTCAATAATAGTCAACGAAACAGGGGGACTTTATGGGCTCAACGAAATGGAAATAAGCCCAAGTCTCAAAAACAAAGCCCAATTGACTTGACGAAACACAAATTCTGTTTCCCCAAGAATGCTTATGACGAAACTGATGTTTTGTTTCGCCAAGATTTGTTTCGTCGAAAAAGATGTCAGGGGTTGGTAACTTTTTCAAACCTTATCCTTTTCTGACACAATCAGAACACACTTTCGGCTTGTTTCACCAACCAGGTATGGATTACAATATTTTAACCTTTTATCAGTTTCCAATGCACAAACAACTTTCACATCTAATCCTCAAAGATCAAAAAGTGTGAAACTATGAAGAACTCTTTGAAGGTTGCAAGAACACTATGAGTTTCCTGCAAACTATATGAGTTTTCCGGTGACCCGACACACTTTTGAAAACGCGGTTTTGCTTGATAATGTTTAATAAAAACCTATATTTAACATGTAAACATTATTTTAACAAGGTTTTTAACAAAACACAAAGCAAAACACAAGATTAAACCTGATTTTCAGAAGTTTTTCAGAAAAATATAACTTTTTCAAACCCGAAAAACAAACAAGAACACCTCGGTTTTAACAAGGAGAAGAGCCAAGGCTCTGATACCACTTGTAGGTCCGGCTAGGAGGATCTAGTCGCCTAATCCTTGTATACTAACCAACCCGGTTGTGCGGAATCCAACCGGAAAGGCAAACCGAGATAGAACACTCAAATACACGACACGCGATATTCACCGATTAACACCTCTGTATTAATACGTATGAAAGGTTCGGTTACAAGCTCAATGTTTACAAATGTATTTTGCAAACTCTCTCTAACTCTCGTGTGTGTGTGTGCTCTCTACAATGTGTTCTGTTATGTTCTAAGACTAGTGACAGTCTATTTATACACACAGACACAACCAAACTGACCAAACTGACTCTTGGCGAAACACTTTTGATGAAACACCTTTTCGAAGAAACACCTTTTTGATGAAACACCTTTTTGATGAAACACTTTTGTTTCGTCAACAACCAATGTGTTTCATCAATAATGGGCTTTGGCCCAAAGAGTGTTTCACCAAATCATTATTGGCCCAAGTGTTTCTTCATGTAGATATTAGCCCATTGATCAAGGTTTATGATCCTTTGAATGTTTGGCCTGCTCTTGATCTTGATGTACACGACTGAGGAAGGTCGTGTCATATCCAAGTCTCGATGCGCGAGTCGTGTCCACAAATATGTATCAACACTAAGTTTTGTTTTAGAGTTTTATAGACATAAATGATAAAACAATGAAAAAGAGAAGTAATAGGACGATGGTTTTAGATAAGTCAATTTATTTTACATGGAATTATAGCTAATCCTCTCGATCTGACACAATCCCTTATGAGTTGCGACCCTGATCATGTTTCAGTAGAGTAGGGCTGTTCTTTTTACCTAATACCTGAAACCAACTTATAGCCAACCTGATGAACCCAAACCCAAATACGCTTAAACCCGAGCCCAACAGAGTTTTATATAGATATTTGGTTCACGTGTGTGTGGTTGTTTAAATGATTGATAGGTAAAATTGGTTTGATTAAAGACCTGCAGAAGCATGTTTGTTTTTATAAAGACATACTGCCCTATTCTTAATTCTCCACATAACATATTTTTAACTTTTTATTTATAAACACATATTTTACAGAAGAATAAAATAGTAATTACTATTATTTAAAATATTAATTAAAAATAATATAAGCAGTAGGCTTGGTTAAGCTCGCGAGTCGGCTCAAGCTGGACAAGTGAAGCTCAGGCTCGGGCTCGTTTACGAAACGAGCTTGCTTTTAGGCTCGGCCTCAAGCTCGTTTAAGCTCGACTCATTACATTTTTTTCAGGCCGAGCTCGAGTAGCTCAGCCCGTTTGCACCCCTAATGTTGGACCTCTTAAGTGTTTTTAACTCTACACAACAAAAATCAAAGAAACTTACATTTTCTGCTGTTGTTGGGTACTTGTAAATGAACAATGTAATTGTTTGTATCCTAGTAGTTCATTCATTGTTGTTTATAAGTTTATAATTTTTGTCCTTGATTTTGTAGTAATGGTGTTAGTTCGATAAACAATAGAATGGTTCCATGCTCGTGCCCAATCAGACCATAACAATAAAGAATGTTACTTCTATAAACAATACAATAAAAGTATGATTAACTGAACTTGTCAAGGCATCTGTTTACGTTGTTATTTAGGTTGAATATAAGGAACATGCAGTCTTTCATGATATTCAGATGAATTTGATTTATAAAACTTAGGTTGTGGCTAAAGTGGGTAAATGTTTGGATTCTTTCCTCTAAAATTAGCGTGTAAGTGAGTAAGTGCTAATGTTCTAAGTTCATGTTATTGGTTCTTTCGTGTAATAACTTAATACTTGATTCCCTTATAGTTTACTTTAGACTATAAATTAATTCTAACATATTAATTTGCGAATAAAAAGTTTAAAAATTCAAAATTCGGGTTGAAGGGGTCAGGTTCGGGTCAACCTGCTAATATTCGGGTCGTGTTTGGGTTCATATGTATGACAAGATTTTCGGGTTCGAATCGGGTTCGGGTTCGTCTAAAATTTTCGGGTTCGGGTCGGGATGAACTCGCGAACCCGACCCATTTAGCACCCCTATCCCATTTAACACCCCTAAGCGTAATATATATCCACAAATGATTTTTTTTTCACAAAGATAAGCTATTTAGGAGGTTTGAAACACTACCTTATTTATAATCCTTTGTAATTTGTAATGCATATTAACATCTCTTGTCATGCAGGTTCTTTACAAGAGGAAGAATATGTTGGGGAACTGCATGGTGTTCTTTGGGTGGGTCATGGTTCCCACATTGTGACTATGCCAACAACATTATCATTCTAGATTCATGTAGTTATTAACGTATACGGTATACACGAACTTCTTTATGAATCGTTTCCTCCTCGAGCTTTGACCTTGTAAATTTACTTTTTTATGTTCAGTTTTTTAAGTGGTATTGTTGTCAAGTCATATGATAGCATTACGTTACCCGTCCACCGGACGGGTATTAAACTAGTTGGATATTTGGTTATCTTTGCAACCAACTTGACCCGTTATTAGTTTTCGTTAATTTTGAATTCTTGATTAAATTCACTGTTTGTTTTGTAGATTGAAAAGTTGAACTTAGTTATCAAGGAGCTCATTAAGGAAAAGGATGAAGAAAAAGAAAGACTAAATGGAATTATTGGAGGGTTGTTGGCTGAAAAAGAAAAAGATAAGGTGGATAAAGATGCTATGCTCAATACGATGTCACAAATTGAAGTTATGTTAACAAGTACAATTTGAAGATAGGCTACAAACATTTGATTTTGAATGTTTAGATGTTTATCGTATTAGGATTTTTTTAGTTATTTGATGTTTGCTGGTATTTCTATTAGAATGTTTTATATGCTTTTGATACATAGATGTTTTATATAATTTTGGGTTTTCGTGATCTTATTAGACTTTTTATAATTTGTAATTTTATTGATATGTAATTTTTATGAAAAAAGCATGGAAAAATGAAAATCAAGCTGAATAAAATCCAATATTCAAGTAATCACAAAACGGTAGCAAATAATTCAACAAGCTCTTTAATGAAAATGGTGGCAAATCGGTAGCAAAAAATGGTGGCAAATCGGTGGCAAAATGGTGGCAAATCGGTAGCAAAAAATGGTGGCAAATCGGTAGCAAAAATGGTGGCAAATCGGTAGCAAAGAAATGGTGGCAAATCGGTAGCAAAATGGTGGCAAATCGGTAGCAAAAAATGGTGGCAAATCGGTAGCAAACAAGGTGGACCGTAGTAAACAAGAAGCAGTGACAAATAATTTTGACCAATTTTTTGGTGGAAAAAATAAGGTGGCAAAATATAAAGACGGTGGCTATTTGGTGGCATTAGGGCAATTGACACAGGTATTTTTGTCACCGCATTTTCAGTGGCAAAATGGTGACAACAGGGAAATTGCTACTGTTTTGTGACCAAAAGTTTCATGACAAAAACCCTCTTTTCTAGTAGTGAACCAAAACCGTAGGCCTGGATGCAGGGTAAACACTAGCACCAGGGGTTCGGATAGATCAGTTCGGGTGTTCTTAATTTAGGGTGGCGTAGAATATCGATTTTAATTTGGGTTATATTTTAAAATTACCAGTTCGGGTCGTTTTAAAATACTTGTACGGTCTATGGCATGAACATAGGATATACAATTCCTTTGTAAAAATCAATTTTACGTTTTAATTTGTGACGACTTGAAACACCTTTCAATCACTCGACCGATTAATTTTAAATACCTTATTTAATCTAAGTTGGTCGTGTCGCAAATTTATTTTAATTAACAACTTTTATTAATTATGATTTTCAAATTAACTTTTAATTTTTGAAAAACCAATTTTGATTTTTTTTGTATTTTAAAATAAACTCTTTATTTTAATTACCTATCCAATACTTAATAAACCTTTTATATTAAAATTGTCGTTTTAATGATCGTGTATTAATTATTAATTTTAAGTACGTAACAAACATCTCATGGCAAAACCCATAATAAAATAAATAAATATGCAATTCCGGGTTCAGAATATGTTCGGTTCGTTCGAGCCCAAGAACGTGAACCGAGCCCATTAAGTGTAGCACAAACCGTTTTGTACTCCCACTTAATCTTAGATTCAATCCACAAAAATAAAAAAAAAAAAACTTTAATCTAAATAAAACCTTAATTTCTTTAACATTTTAAACAAAAAAGTAGAACAAAATTTTGAACTTTATTTTCAAAATAATGTGTTACGTTTTAAACTTTCTTTTTAAATTTCGGTTTTAAATTAAAATTACTATTTTAATATTTTTGTTTTTTTTGTGGTTAACACGTGTAGCTCCAAAAACTAATTTAGTACGCTTGTTAAAACAAAAAAAAATTCTATACCCGGATTTGCATAGTACGATCATTAAGCTAAACGAAATAGGTTAAGGCCAAATATTTTGTCAAAGAGGACTTTGACAAGTGTTCATGTTTGGCCTTAATAAAACTTTCTTATAACTATTATACGTGACAGGTTCCTATGCCAAATCTACTCGATTTTAAGCATGCAATTCTATAACTATTTTATAGATCTATAAACACATTAACCTACTTTGATTTGTAAGGTGGCTCTGATACCACTGTAGGAAATTTCGTGTAACATTTAGAAAATAATTTTAGACAATTTGTCAAACAAACTGAACGCAACAGAAAACATGTACACGAGGTTCGGTTCTAAACCGTTTCCACCAGTGATCTCTTTACAATCAAAATAGGTTATAATATAAAATTAAAGAATCGTGACATCCAAGAAAGATACCTTGGTTCAACGAACGATCTCGCTAGATGATCGTTGACCACGAAATCATATTTGTTCGTTTGAAACAATTTCAAACGAAACCTTTAAACTAAGAAAAAAAAAGTTCAAAAACTTTACTTACATTTTTGCGTAATCGAAGAAACACGAACTTAAAAGTTAGAATCAAATAGACCTTCCTGATCCTCTTTCCTTTTGGTTCCTTTTGCAACGAACAAGAACCAAGAAGTCAATGAAACTTGGTTCCTTTGACAAGTGTTCATGTTTGGCCTTAATAAAACTTGCCTATAACTATTATACGTGACAGGTTCCTATGCCAAATCTACTCGATTTTAAGCATGCAATTCTATAACTATTTTATAGATCTATAAACACATTAACCTACTTTGATTTGTAAGGTGGCTCTGATACCACTGTAGGAAATTTCGTGTAACATTTAGAAAATAATTTTAGACAATTTGTCAAACAAACTGAACGCAACAGAAAACATGTACACGAGGTTCGGTTCTAAACCGTTTCCACCAGTGATCTCTTTACAATCAAAATAGGTTATAATATAAAATTAAAGAATCGTGACATCCAAGAAAGATACCTTGGTTCAACGAACGATCTCGCTAGATGATCGTTGACCACGAAATCATATTTGTTCGTTTGAAACAATTTCAAACGAAACCTTTAAACTAAGAAAAAAAAAGTTCAAAAACTTTACTTACATTTTTGCGTAATCGAAGAAACACGAACTTAAAAGTTAGAATCAAATAGACCTTCCTGATCCTCTTTCCTTTTGGTTCCTTTTGCAACGAACAAGAACAAAGAAGTCAATGAAGTTCGTATGCCCTTTTTCTACTCTCTGTTTCTTTTTGAACCCTTTTAGAAGCATCCCAACTTCAATTAATTAAAGTTCCGTATATATTTGATTTGAGAGATTTATTTGAGACTAATTAGTAATCCTTTTATTTAACTTCCGTATACCTTTTATTAATAGCTATCAAGCATTTAATAGATAATAATATAGATTTTTATGGAAGTCTTTTATTTAAAGATATAGAAGGATTAGGAATTCTAATCTAATCACAACTGTTCCATAATTATCTCATAATTAAAACAATTATCTCTCTTTTTAATTATCAAGATAATTAACAATATATATACGCTTTATTATAATTAACAAGTTAATTATAATATTAATCAGCTCTCCGTAATTATTCCAAATAATTACTCGTTTCTTTTATTACGCTTATTATTTCGTGATCTGGTGATTAACGATTAAAACACCGTTATATGTTCGTTGCCCAAAGTGTAACTCTTTGGGTCGTACCTTGACGGCAACGTTGAATTTTAATCGACAATTGAACATTATATCCAACACTCTCAACTAAACAAACCATCAAAAACATTAAAATGAAATACTAGATAATTAAACCGCTGCGTTGCATGAAATAATAGATAATCAAACCGATGTGTCATCTAAAACAAGGCGACAGAAACATTAAAATGAAATATTATCTATGCTATATAATAAAAGAAACCTAATTTGAGACAGATGTCATTCAATGAGGGCATCAATAATTTATTGATAAATTTTAAATTATAAATTAAAAAGATTTAAATATCATATTAGAATTTTATTTTGATTGTAAATCTAAAGTCTAAAATGTGTTTTAAATCTAATCTATAATTTATGGATTTAATTTTGATTTGAAATTATTAAACAAGAACCCATAAAATTAGTAACTATTTAATCAATTTCGTAAGTTTTACTTTCCCTTCTAGAATCAAATTAGATTTTTGTGATAATTAAAGTTTTGTCAAGAATATAAAAAATCATTATCTAATATTCAATATATTACATCAAATATTTAGAATTAAATTCCACTTCATTCTAAATACTAGATATGTTTTTTTTACTCTTCATATGCTATGCATATTATTTATGTCACATAGAAAACATCATGTTTTTTTAGATAAGTTTACCATGTCAAATAATTAATATGCATATTATCTATGTCACATAGAAAACATCATGTATTTTTAGATAAGTTAGATATATGTGTTTTAAAACAAGGTGAACTCTTAACATACATAATTTTTCCTATTGTAACTAAGATGTAGAGGTCTGTGAAAGGTATTTTCACATGCGGAATGTCATAACTTTTTTTAAAAAAAATTATATTTACTTAGTTGTCGTATGGTGTCTCATTTCTTTATTTTTATTTTTTCACCTATATATATGTTTCATTGGTTCAATTGTACATGTAAAGTATTACACTATACATAGTATTTTCTCAACTATAGTTAATTGGTTTTATTGATTCAATTTTTGTCTATTCATTTACATTACTTTTATCTGTCTAGAAGTCCTTTTTCAGACCTTCCAAATGGTACGGGACATATTACATTATCAATAGTTTTTATTGGTTTCCTTACTAATTGTGATAAAAGTAATTATTTCGTACAACTCATATTGGTTTATAACTTTGAATACGAGCATACCTTATATTAATGTTAATGATAGCGAAAGTGAGGAAACTATATTTGGATGGTAGAAAATATAATATTATGCCAACATTAACCCGTTAGAATAATCTATTATCAGATAAAATCAGACACGTTACCTTTGAACAAGAAAATGTCACAATAAATATTAGTCTTGGTACAAAATTTTAAGTTCCTATGACAAATCCTAAAATAAATAACAGATCATATTATTATGAATGGCTATACAAACTTCATTATTTATTTCGTATTTGGTCTGCATATTACTCTATATTATATATATACTTAGATCATATTATGAACATATTTTTTTTATTTCACATTATAATTATAATTATGATTCACCCCGTGTATTACACGGGGAAATAACCTAGTTATATTAATAAACTAAAAAGAAATTACCAACATGATTTCCAACCGACAAAAAACATAAAATTGAAATATTATATTAATAAACTTCAAAAAGAAAAATTACCAACGTGCTTATCCTACAAAGTGGTGTAATGGCGAAGCTTGAAAATTTCTAACGGGGGTCGGAAGTCACCAGACCTAAAAATTCTATATATAAGTAAAAAAATTTTATAAAACCGAGGGTCGAAAACGTATATACCTAAAAAATTCTATACGAAACGTACATACATAACACTAATGAGCGAAATGTTCGATTTGTATGTATATTCTTTATCTAATTTTGTTTATTAGTTTCACTGTGTACGTATATAGGATGAAGTCGCATATCCAATGATATAGATCGACATGGTAGTGATGAACAAGAAAAACCCAATTGCAAATTTATCCAAGGTGTGTAAATGATTTGATTTTGATCCAGGTTCTATGATGATGAAGATTCAAGATGGATTTATGTGGTGTCTTCAATGAATCGGTCTAACAATGGTGTTGACGTAACTGAATTTTTTATCAACATCGACGAATGGAAACAAAATTGTGTTGACATTAAACATAGAACTGGGTTTTTCTATCAACATCGACGAATGGAAATAGTCTAACAAATGCGGCGTTTATAGGGGTATTAGTCGCCGACTTAAGATGCGATTTGAATTAGAATCAAAGCAAGACTGGTGATGGCGATGACAAATTCCCAAATAAGGAGCCGCAATCGAAATCAAGTATGAAATTTGTCTCTATTTTAAACACCCAAATGTTGTACTAATCTATTAGATAAAGTCTTTGAAAATGTGTACTTTTTCTTTATGCAAATGAATTAGAGTGTTATGTCATGTTCTTTTCTTTGCATCAACAAAGATACCGTAACGCCAAGCAAGAGAGTCAAATGTGAGTTCAAATTCAAGCAGGCAAATTTGATATTTTGAAGAAATTTTATGTAATCAAAATCATTTTTTTGGTCTTTAAAGAAATTCATTTACTTTTTCCCAAATGCTATGTTTACTCACTTCAAATTTAAGTAGGCAAAATTGTGCGTTGCTCATAAAAGAAACAAATCTTCAATTTATTTAAATTTATAGTTCTAGATAGATGTATTTTTTTGGACATTCGGGTTTTCTCTGCTGTAACGAGTGCCCGTTGCATAAGGAACCAATATTATCGTTTCAACATAGTCATTCTTTTCTTTTCATAAATAGTTTTACGTGACGGTCCGCAACGCGCGTTTGTAATTCAATGGTTTAAGGAACCAATGTTATCGTTTCAACATAGTCATTCTTTTCATAAATAGTTTTATGTGACGGTCCGCAACACGCATTTGTAATTAAATGGTTTAACACTTATATTTTATTCGGTTCAATAGTCCCGCAGCAACGCGTGGGTTCGCGTCAACTCGTTAGATATATATATTTATAAGTATAAGCTAGATAGGGTGACATGTATTATTATTATTATTATTATTATTATTATTATTATTATTATTATTATTATTAACCTTAGATTAGGCTAATGGCGGTTATCGCTAATGTCATGTATGTATATATATCGTGTATCATGCACAATTTAATTATCAATTCATTACGAACATTCTTCATTCTATGAAACCCTAATCATCAATTCTGTTTTCACTAATCATATTCTAACAAAGTGGTATCAGAGCCACATCGATCAATTTCACAAAACAAGAACAACAAATTCCACTTTCAAAAACCCTAGATATTTTCTCAAGACAAGATGAATCAGACGCCAGGGACTCAAACCTAGATTTCCCAAACTCACAGGGCAAAATTATTATCACTGGCATATACAAATAAAAGTATTACTCGAATCACAAGAACTATGGAATATAGTCGAAGAAGGATATCAAGATCTGGGAACAAATCCCTCAGAAGATGCAACCGTTGTGTACCGTGATTCAATTAAGAAAGATAAGCGAGCACTACACATAATATTCTAATTAGTGAATGATACCATATTAGAACGATTCGCCATGGAAAAATCTTCGAAAGACGCTTGGAACATTCTGCATAAATCATACAGAGGAGAAAACCGGGTAAAAGTTGTAAAACTTCAAACACTCAGATGTGAATTTGATGCCTTAAAGATGAAAGAAGGAGAGACTGTTGAAGATTACTTCAATAGAACGACTCTAATCATTAATCAATTAAGAATGAAAGAAGGAAAAAATTAGTGAACAACGAATCATAGAGAAAATTCTACGAAGTCTGACTCGAAATTTTGAGTCTGTAGTAATCGCTGTTGAAGAAACAAAAAACCTGGAAGATATGTCTACTGAAGAATTAATGGGAATCCTACAGTCCCATGAATTAAGAATGAAAAAATATGAAGATATTCCGATGGAACATGCCTTTAAGATTCAAAATGCAAATCAGGACAGGTTTAAACAAGTGAGAGGAGATGCAGGAGGAAGAGTACGCGACAAGTATAAAGGGCGATACACTGGTTCAATAAGATGTTATAATTGTAAAAAACTTGGACACACAGGCAGGTTTTGTCTAAAGAAAGATGAGAACGAGGAATCAGACAGTGTATTAATACATAAGGAAGACGAGAAGGAAGAGCAGGATGATACTATGTTTATGATCTTTAATATGGAAGAAAAAGTCAAAAATGACTGTTGGTATTTAGATAGTGGTTGCAGCAACCACATAACGGGAAACAGAAGTCTGTTTATCAGATTAGACTAGACGAAACACTCAAGAAGGAACTGAGAACGGGTGATGACAAGACGTTAGAAGTTCTAGGATGCGGAGACGTAGTAATCTCGATAAGAGGACAAACTAAGAAGGGCCTAAATGTTTTTTATGTGAAAGGATTAAAACACAATCTGTTGAGTGTAGGTCAACTTATACAAAGGGATACAAAATAAAGTTCCAGAAGGGGAACGATGCATTATCAAAGTGCAACTAACAAAGTTATGGGCACAATCAAAATGACAAACAACAAGATGTTTCCTCTTAATCCCGAGAATGACTTAACACTAGCACTGACGATGACCATGAAAGACACTTCAATCTTATGGCATAAACGGTTCGGTCACATCAATTTTGACACTCTAGTATATATATGGGAAATAAGGAATTAGTACATGGCATGCCAAAGATCACAAAAGATGACGACATATGCGAAAGGTGTGTATCTGGGAAACACGCTAGAAAGCCTTTTCCCAAGAAAACTACATGGCATGCATATAAACCTCTACAACTTATTCACTCGGATATATGTGGTCCTATGAGAACACAATCCATCTGTGGATGCAGGTATTTCATTACATTTATCGATGATTACTCTAGAAACACCTGGGTGTCTTTTCTTAAACTTAAATCCGAAGCGTTGAATTACTTTAAACAATTTAATATATATATATATATATATATATATATATATATATATATATATATATAGGGTAGGGATAGTGTACATTAATTCAGAAGTGTGAGAATTGTATTATAACACTATATATAACACTATGTAACACCATATAAACATCGTATAACACTGTGTAACACCGTATAACACTATGTAACACTATATAACAATATATAACACTATTCATCTATCATAGACATGCTATCAGACAAACTATAGTGTTATATTTGTAATATAGTGTTATAAAGTGTTATATGGTGTTACATATTGTTATATGGTGTTATATAGTGTTATATATAATGTTATAATACACTTCTCGATTAATTTACAGGATCCTCTACCTACCTACCTACCTATATATATATATATATATATATATATATATATATATATATATATATATATATATATATATATATATATATATATATATATATATATAGGGGAAGGTTCTATGCAGAACACTAAATATTGCGAGAACACGCAGAACACAATGAATCACCCATTTTTTCTATCCTAAAAACCTAAAAAGTAAATGAAAATGTTACAAATATAAGATTTATTGTTTCTTACACTAGAATTCAAAACAAAATATGGAAAATTTTCACCTCTTGTATAACCTACACATAGGTAGGTTATGCGTAGGTTAAATTACCAACATGTATGTAGACAATGTGTAGGTTAAAATCTTTGGTTTTTTTATGTACATATAATATAGATATGAATGTAAGAAACATAAAATTTAAAAAATATGTACTTTAAATCCCAACATTTAGTGTTTTAGAGTTGTTCTTTTTGTTCTCGCAATAATTAGTGTTCTGTAATGATCCTCATCCTATATATATATATATATATATATATATATATATATATATATATATATATATATAGGGAAAAGTTCATTTTAGAAGAAATTTAATGTGAGAAGAAAAAGAAGAAAGGGCATAATGGTAAAATATTAAATAGTTTATAACTCCTCCCATTAATTATGTTATCTCTCGTTAATAAAGCAAAAAAAAAACATTTTGTCCTACACATTTCAAAATTTATCCTACATATATCTTACACTTACTGAAATTTACCCTACGCATATCTAAATTTATCATACACATTTAAGAATTTATCCTACACATACTAAAATTTATCCTACACATACTAAAATTTATCCTACACATGTCGAAAATTGTCCTTCACCCTAAATTATTCTATCTTGAAAGAGTATATTTAACAAGGAGTTACAATTTTAATTAGTTAGCTAATTAATTACAATTAGAAATTTACCTATATGCCCTTATTAATAATATTAAATGCACATATTAAATGAAGTAAAATAGAGCATTTCTATTGGTTTAAAACTTATTCTTTTTATTCTTACAAAATTTTTCTTCTCATTTGAACTCTCCACTATATATATATGGGGAGGTTCATTTTAGAAGAAAATTTAATTGAGAAGAAAAAGAACAAATGGTACAATTGTAAAATGTTAAATAGTTTTTCTTTAATCTCATTTATTACTATCTTTAAGTAATTAATTACTTACAAAAACGATCATTCTTTACCCTAATTTTTTTTTGCCTACACACATAAAATGTTACCCTACACCTTTAGAAATCTATCCTTCACATATTTATATTTATTCCTATATAACTCGTAATTTATCCTACACAGCTAGTAAGTTGTCCTACACTCTAAAATATTTTTTTTATTTTTTGAATAAATATATATTTTGAAAATAAGTTACAAATTTAATGTAGTTTAGCTATTAAAAAGGAAAACTATAAATTAATGATTTATGTAAGTTTACAAATATACCATTATATTAAAATTAAATGCAAATAGTAAATGAAGTAAAATAAAACATTCTTATTGGTTGAAAGTTATTTTTTTTTCTTCTTACAAAAAATTTTCTTCTCATTTGAACCCTCAACTATATATATATATATATATATATATATATATATATATATAGGGTAAGGTTATTGTAAAAAAGACCAAAAGTGTGAGAAAGGTAAGAAAGAATCTCACTCATTAGATCTAAATTAATTGAAAAGAGTAAACAAGTAATTTTATCATTAATTCAAATAATTAAAAACTTCCCATAACTGCCACCTTAATTATAGGAAGTATATAACACCAATCAGCAAGTATATAACACCATTCAGTAAGTATATAACACCATTCAGTAAGTATATAACACCATTCAGCAATTATATAACACCATTCAGCAAGTATATATAACACTATTCAGTAAGTATATAAACTATTCAGCAAGTATATAACACCATTCAGCAAGTATATAACATCATTCATTGACTAAACATCTGATCGAAACATATTTTTTTCTCTATATAAGTATTGCAATATGGTACTCATACTAAAAATAAAAAAAACGCTCGTTATTATGGTGTGATTTTTTTTAAAAAAAGTTACGTATAAAAAGTTATTGACGTTTAAAAAAGACGGGGGAAGTTACATGTGCATTACCTAATTTCTAGTGGGTTTAAAAGACTATATTGCCCCTAGATATTTCAAATCAGCCAAAATTAATGAAAATATTTTACAATTTGGTCTCTATTAATCTCAACGATTAGATCAAAAGATCTAATGGCTGAGATTCTTTCTTACTCTTCTCAAACTTTAGGCCTTTTTTACAGGATCCTCTACCTATATATATATATATATATATATATATATATATATAGGTTGAGGTTCATGTAAAAAAGGGATTTTTGTGAGAAAGGTAAGAAAGAATCTACACCATTAGATCTTTGATCTAATGGTTGAGATCATAATGGCAAAATTGTAAATAATGTTTACTATTAAACATACTAATTTTCTAGATTAAGGGTATATAGGTAAATTTAACATTTTTAAATTAAGAAACTAACATTAATGCACATGTAATTAACTTTCCCCTGTCTTTTTTAAACGTCAATAACTTTTTATACGTAACCTTTTTTTTAAATTACACAATAATAACGAGGGTTTTTTATCTTTAATATGAGTACCCTATTGCTATACTTATATAGAGAAAAAAATATGTTTCGATCAGATGTTTAGTCCATGAATGGTGTTATATACTTACTGAATGGTGTTATATACTTGCTGGATGGTGTTATATATACTTACTATAAATGGTGTTATATACTTGCTGAATGGTGTTATATATACTTGCTGAATGGTATTATATACTTACTAAATGGTGTCATATAATTGTTGAATGGTGTTTATAGAGATCTTTTAAAAAAATCCAGTTCCTATAATTAAGGTGGTGGTTATGAGAAGTTTTTAATTAATTGAATTAATGATAAAATTACTTGTTTACACTTTTGAATTAATTTAAACTTAGGACACATGTCATCTCCACAATATTTCTCACCTTTCTCACACTTTTAACCTTTTTTTATAATAACCTTACCCTATATATATATATATATATATATATATATATAGGGTATGGTTATTATAACACTATATATAACACTATGTGACATCATATAAACACCGTATAACGCTATGTAACACCATATAACAACATATAACACTAGGTAAAACTATATAACACTATATAACAAATATAACACTATGTTTTGTCTGATAGCATGTCTATGATAGATGTATAGTGTTATATATTATTATACAGTGTTATATAGTGTTACATAGTGTTATATGGTGTTACATAGTGTTATATGGTGTTTATATGGTGTTATATAGTGTTATATATAGTGTTATAAGACACTTCTCACACTTTTGAATTAATGTACACTATCCTTACCCTATATATATAGGGAGCCGCTAAAATAGGAACCATATCCAGTTGTAAGAACCACGAGAACCACTCTCTACCAATCACATTGTGCCAACATAAAGGGTATATTAGTCATTTACCTCATATGTCAAGTCACCACTCTCTCTCCAATTAATGTTTTTCTCTCTCCTCATCCTCTCTCTCTATTTAATACTTCTTAATTTTAATTATTTTCATCTTTCTCTCGGTTTCTCCTAATTTGAATATGCAAAGTTCCATCTTCTTCCTCTCAAACCCATTACCCACCACCGTTTCACCACCTGCAAACCAATCCCCTTTTCCGTCAACCACACTTCCGGCACTCCCAAACACCGTTCACCACCGCCCTACTGTCCCAAAACCACCAACCACTGTTCACCGCCACCCAACCGGTCACTACCAACCACCGCCCAATCCTGGATTTGATGAAGACTTGCGTGGGCAACTGTCACAAAACCACCGCCCAAAGCTCCGATTTGGGGTAGTGAGCTCCGGTTTGGAGTTTAGGGTTAGATGGTGGTGGTTTGACGGTGAACGATGGGACCTGTGTTGTTATCTTCGGCAGTGGTTTGATGTTGATGACCTGTGTTGTTATCTCCGGCGGTGGTGGAGTGTCGATGTCGGAGGTGGTGGGTGCTCGATGACGGTGGTGGAGTGTCGATGTCGGAGGTGGTGGGTGCTCGATGGCAGGTGGTGGAGTGCCGATGTCGGAGGTGGTGGGTGCTCGATGGCAGGTGGTGGGTGCACGATGTTGGAGGTGGTGGGTGCTCGATGATGGTTTGAGTTGGGTCAGTGAAGGTGGGTTTTCAAATTTGTTTTGGTTGGGTTTCTTTGATTTTTTGTCTGATGAACTCTATGGACTATGTGGGTTTGATATGTGGACTATGTGGCCTGTGTTCTTGTTTATCTGGTGATTTTGATCAGTAGACTTTTGTGGCCTTGATATGTTGGATAGGGGTGGCAATGATGAAAAAAATACATCGATTTTGATGACGATGGCATGGCAAGGACGACGGAGGGATGGTTTTTTGAACCTGCAACCCCACTTTTGCAGTCTTTTGATTATCAGTTAATTTAAGACAAACCCCGTTTTTTTTTCGAGATAGACTTTGTTTTGATATTGTTGGTTTTTTGGTTTCCCCCCCTAGTCGATGATAATAACGATATATCTGAGACATCTCCCGAATTTGCGATTTCTGGGTGCGTTCGTTTTTGCGTAAAGAAGTTTTTGTAAAAAAAAAAAGTTAAACCGTAAACTTTTTAATGTAAAACGTAAAAAACGTAAAACGTAAAAAGTTTTATGTAAAACGTAAAAAGTTTCACGTAAAACGTAAAACGTAAAAAGTTTTTTCGTAAAACGTAAAAAGTTTTACATAAAACTTAAAACTTAAAAAGTTTAAAAAGTTTAACGTAAAACATAAAACATAAAACGTAAAATGTGTAAAAATCGGCGTGTTAAAAAAATGTGTAAAAAACGGCGCGTTAAAAAAACGACACTTGAAAAATCGGTGCGTTAAAAAAATGACGCGTAAAAAACGGCGCGTTAAAAAACGGAGCTTGAAAAAGCCGGGCGAGAAAACGGCGCGTTAAAAAAACGTAAAACGTAAAAAGTTTAACGTAAAACTTAAATTATAAAAAGTATAAAAAAAACTTTTAAAACAAATCTGAATTTAAAAATGCTTTTAATAAAAACATTATGTTTAAAAAATAAAAAGTAATATTATAATACAAAAACTATTAAAAAACAATAAAGACAAAAAGACAAAATAGAGTAATTTTACTAACTTACCCTTTTGGATTAAAATATTAAAGATATAATAAGACAAAAAACATTTAATATTATTTTTAGTTACTTTAAATCTCATTCATTGATCTTGAATATCTAATGGCCAGAAAATGGTTCTCTCGATTCTTACAACTAGAGATGATTTTTATTTTAACGGTCCCATATATATATATATATATATATAACAAAATAGATAATTTATTAAATCATATATTTATAAAAAAAAACTATTTTAATGTTTTTCCTTTGATATTTTCACTTTTAACCTTTTGTTGTTTAAAAAAGAACCATCATGTACACTTTGTGAAAAACTAGTGTTATGCGTCGCCTGTACGGGGCGCTAAACCGCATATTTCTTAGTTTAATAACATGTACGCCTTTATTTCGGTCACTTATACATGCCATTTATAACACGATCTCAAAAAAAAAGATACATAGAGTGAACCAATTAAACCCAAACACTACCATAGTTTTGCCAAAAAAATAACTAAAACGATGCCAAGCATGTAATTTAGAACTGGGGGCAAAACAATAACTTGTTAGGACCAATTAGCGAGTGTTAGGCTGTTGGTGCAGATTTTGTGTCCGATGCTTGTCGAATAGATTAGATTTTATTTTACGTTGAATATGTAATACTTAGTGAAACGGTCAAACGAATGTGTATTGACCCGCTCGGTTGAAGTGTTCAAACGAGAGGGTTATGTGTTTGACCGTGTGTGTGTGCAAGTGAAATGGGTATGGGTATAAATACCACCCTTGTCTTTCATTTTCACTAGAGAGAATCAGAGAGTGTGGTGAGCTCATTTGAGAGTTCACAGTGAGCTTTATTGTGTAGGGGAAAGATCACCACTTGGTCTCTCTCCGGATGTATACTCCTTTGGTATTAGTTCGGTTAGCTAGTAATCGGGCCGATTTGTATTGTTTTACTATCGATTAATACAAAGAAGTGTTTGTTTATCTCTCTAATCTCTCCCGTCTTGAACTAATCTCACACTAATCACGGTTTTAGTCCCGAAACATGGTCCTACAATTGGTATCAGAGCCATGGTGCCCGATTTAGTAAATCTAACCGTTTACTAAGTCACATGTGCTCTAGATCTGTGATTTTAGTGACTTTTGTTCAAGATGTAAAGTTGGGTAAAAATGAAGAAAACCCAGATCTAGACCCGAAATTCAGATCTGCGCTGAAACAAATCACACCCGAGGTTTAGGTTTTCTCTTTTACACCAAACAAATCAGTTTTCATCTTGTTTCTAAAGATTTTTCGTCAAGATCTGGGAATAAACAGTGGTTGTGTTCTTGAGATGTTCTTGGCGGCTGTTAAGAAATTTTAGGGTCTCCGACGAAACCCCACTTCCCAAGCACATGACGAAACGCCCCCCCCCCCCGAAACACCTGAATATCCTGTTTCGTCGGCTTCCTTGTTTCGTCGACTCAGGTGTTTCGTCGATAATGGTGACGACTGAAGTTGAATGAAATTGGATTTTGGAGGTTGATGCTGTGTATAACGTTTTTTTTTCTTAAAGAAACCGGAGATGAATGCCGGACATGGCCAACGGTGGTCTGTGGTAGAAGTCGACGACCAGCGGGTTCAAAACCTAGGCTCCAAACTGATTGGATTTGGATTGAATTCAGAGTTGAGCAGTGAATAAATTCGGGAAAGGGCTGCACTTTTTATTTGGGGGTTTTGGTTGTTGTGTATCGAAAAGATTGAAGGAGAGAGACCTAGTAGATTAGAGTGGCAGCTACACAAGTTTTCTTTGGGGGTTGGATGGTTTTGGAGGTGAGTATCGCAGCGGGAGAGAAAGATCAGATGGTATAGCGGCTGATAAAAATTTTTAGGTATGTTGACTATTGGGTCTTATGTGATGACAACTTTTATTTGGGCTTACATATTGATTGTTGTTGGGCTCATCTCTCACGAATGTATCAATCTACCAAAACCAAAAGCTGGTAAGTGTATTAATCAACAGAAGACCCCTCAAGTCAAAAAAAAAAAAAAAATCTACTCTTTTTGTTTTATTCTGCAAAATATATCATTCGTCTGATTTCATTTTGTGAAATGGGTTGTGATTACATGACTATCTATATTGGGCCAAAGTTAAAGGTTGTTGTGTTTACATGTGGTGGGCTCTTATGTCTTGGGCCAAACTTAATCTAAGATCAACTAAACTTGTTACAAGTTCATATTGGGCCACACCTGATCGAATAGGGTGTCCTACATAAGATGGATCTTCAAGTGTGTTGGGCTTAACTCTCATTTGGACCTGATTACTCATGGGTTTCAAAGTCAACAGCATTGAGCCTCATTCATGAAAGGATTGGTATTCTATCTTTTTTATAGTGAATCAGACTTGGTAAATTTTTAGTGGACCCATTTCTATTCATGAGTTGCAAAGTGGGGTCAGGTATTCGTGAAGTTTAGTTGAACCGCGCTTCTAAATGTCAACGTCAAATTTGTACGGGTTCGGGAGCGCGCAAGATGATGAAGCTTGATGAAAACAAATGAATTATTTTGAATGTGGGGTAGTCACGGTTACCGATGCAAACGTCAAATTTTAGTGACTTGACTACTATGGGCCAAAAACCAAAAACGGTATGTTCACTTCCGCACGTCAATGTTTATGATTGTTATCGGTTATTCGTAAATGTTCGAAAGCATTTTGTTTATTGTCATATTCTCGCATTTGAAAACGAACGTATGAACCTGGAATGTCAATACCGGTCCTAACGAGTTCACAAAGTCTTTGGAGGGATACAAGTCGGATCCTACGGGGTACTAGGGGACGTTCTTATTCAACTAGAATATGCAAAGAAGAAAGTCATTTTCGTGATTTTTCGAACAACCGAGAACAGTCAATGAAGATGGATGACAGTTCCGCTCAGTGGAGGGAATTGGTGAACATTTAAAGATAAATTCTACTTAGTGGAGAGAATTTGTTATGTGAAATTGACGACAGTTTCTTTGAAGTGGAGAGAATCTGTTAGGGTTTAGATATCTTACCAAAGAAATGGGGGGATAAAAAAATAATTTTTTTTTTCAAATATTGAATTTCTTAGGTAATTTTCTAAACGCAATCACAGGTGGTAGAGTTTGTTATTTTCTGGTGATACAAACGGTTTTGCGTGGAATGTTTTGCACAGACACATATTTGAGGATTTTAATTAATTCTCCAGCCAGTGTGAAGAGTTTTGCACGGAAACATACAGGTATCTAAAGTCGACAGTAGTTTCAAAGCGCTGTATACTGAAGACCTGGGGGAATCTTTATGAAAGTTGATAGTTCAAGGCTGAAGACCTGCAGGATTCGGTTTTGGGTTTGATGTTTCTTTGGGATTTTACAGGGATCTGGGGGTAACTCAATTCGTTGAGTTTGCAAACGATGTACTTGGTCAAGCTGACTTCCTGAGTACTGATGCTGAAGATCCGTAGTGCATTACGTGGTCAACTTCACAAAGGCGAGACAATGAGATCTGGATGTAGTTCAACTAAGCGTGCCGTTTGGTTAAGCTTGCAAGGATATACTCGGTCTAGCTGACTTTCCTGAGTATTGATGCTGAGGATTAAAGTGCATTACTTGGTCGATTTCACAAAGACGGTTTTACAGAAGACAGTTCACCAGAAATCTCTATCAATGTAGTATGCTTGTATGAAATAGAGTTCTTATGACAAATCAAGACTTGATGCAGTTCTTAAAGAATGGAACCCTTATCTAATGCCGGTTGGAGTATTGGAAGATCAGCGGAAGATCGGTTAATTGAGCCTTGTGAGGAAATTTCACAACACCCAACACGGATACGCGTACTTTGAGGGGGAACTTTTATACAAGGAGCGTCAAGATACTACTTACCTGGATCATTGGTCAAGGGGGAATTCGTTAACACAGAGAAGATAAATACTTGACTGAAGATCGATTGCAGTTGCATTTTCAGCATTCGACAGCAACGGACAAGGGGGAATTTGTTGGTGCAGATTTTGTGTCCGATGCTTGTCGAATAGATTAGATTTTATTTTACATTGAATATGTTACAGTTAGTGAAACAGTCAAACGAATGTGTATTGACCCGCTCGTTTGAAGTGGTTAAACGAGAGGGTTATGTGTTTGACCGTGTGTGTGTGCAAGTGAAATGGGTATGGGTATAAATACCACCCTTGTCTTTCATTTTCACTAGAGAGAATCAGAGAGTGTGGTGAGCTCATTTGAGAGTTCACAGTGAGCTTTATTGTGTAGGGGAAAGATCACCACTTGGTCTCTCCCCGGATGTATACTCCTTTGGTATTAGGTCGGTTAGCTAGTAATCGGGCCGATTTGTATTGTTTTACTACCGATTAATACAAAGAAGTGTTTGTTTATCTCTCTAATCTCTCCCATCTTGAACTAATCTCACACTAATCACGGTTTCGGTCCCGAAACATGGTCCTACATAGGCAACTGTTTTGCACGAATAAAAACTACACTGAGTGAATCAAGTAAAATAAAACACTACCATAGTTTTTTCCAAAAAAAAAACGATGGTAAGATTGCAATTTTGAACTGGGGTAAAATCGTAATTTTGAAATGGAGGCAAAATCATATTTTGAACTGAGGGCGAAACCATAAATTTATTTTGAACCGGGGGCAAAATCGTAATTTTTAGCTGGGGCAAAATCGTAATTTTAAACTACGGGGAATGCCGAAATATTATTTTGAACTGGGGCGAAATCGTAATTTTAAACTGAGGATAAAATCGTAATTTGACATGACCATAGCTGAGGGCAAAACCATAATTTTATTTTGAACTGGGGGCGAAATCGTAATTTTAAATATTATATGCTAACTTTCAAAAAAAAAAAAAAAGCTTGTTGGTTGCCGCCACTTTTGGCCAATCAAATATCAAAACTATTCCCATCAGGAAAAATGTATATGTAGGATAATATGGGTGCATAACATTTTAAAATAGCGTTTAGTGCATATAAAATTATGTATAAACAAGTAAAAGAAATAAAACAAATAAGTAATATTTATAATATATTAAATAAACTAAATGGTTGAATATTAATTCAATTTGACTAAATGTTATGTTACATACTACTTTTGCAGAGTATGTTGCCTTTTCATTCAATATCCCATCCCATCGCTCATATTTTAAGGGGTGTCTTGTTCCCACACCCCCTATATCTATCCCTAGTGTATACGGGCCGTATACAATATATACGACCCGTATAGAATATTTTTGAATAGGAAAATGTGCAGAGAATGTTTTTTTTTTATTTTACTATATACGGCCCATACATAGTTATACGAGCCGTATACAAGTGTATACGATTTATAAAAACTATACGGCTCAATGGATTTATTTCTGAGGTTTTTGATGTTTACCAAATGTATACGAGCCGTATAACTGTATACGGGTCGTATAGATGGATGTTTTTCAATTATCACGTTTTTTCCCGTAAAAACACCATCATTCTAGGGTTTCTAAACTCTTCATCACCTTTAAACAACGTTGATCGGAACACGCCGCTTAAATCGGAGCACAAGTAGAGTAACGTTACCGATCAGTCCGTTGATCAAGTAACTAGCAGAAGAACCCGACACAAACAAGTTCTCCACAGTTTGTTATCCAGATCTCTATTCGGTCATCTTTCCAAACTACAACACACGATAG
Organism: Helianthus annuus; assembly: GCF_002127325.2. Taxonomy (NCBI): domain Eukaryota; kingdom Viridiplantae; phylum Streptophyta; class Magnoliopsida; order Asterales; family Asteraceae; genus Helianthus; species Helianthus annuus. Next base: position 169,479,964 of record NC_035443.2, read on the forward strand.
CTTTAAACTTTATAGTGTGTGATTTGACCTGGAAATGATTGGAGGTGATTGCTACTTTTAATAAGCTGTCATAGTTGTCAAATTCGATTTCAACAAATCTTTTCCTTTTTCTTCAATTTCTAGAACATTCTCTGTAACATGAAGACGTGTCGGGTTCTTCTACTAGTGGTATTTTAATGAAGTATTGAAGATTGAATGTGCAAACCCAACCGTTTTTTACTACGGAAACGGTGGCTATGCGAAATACAAACCGCAATCTTTTGTGACTATGGGAAACACAAGTTTTCTTTTTGAGCTTGATGGATGTCCGTTATCTTAGTTGAGGCGGGCATTGTTTAAATCTGAATATAAGTAGATGTTACGTGTAACTTCATTAAACCAAGAACAAAGCCTATTTCGAAACACATGTGTTCATATCAGCGTTGTTTATCACCCTGTGTGAGCATTGGAAACCCGACAAACAGTCTTGACAACTGTGACAGCTTATCTATCTGTGTGTGTCACATCCATCCTGTTATAGCAATCGATATGATTTATTTTACAGATTTTTTTTTTCTAATTAGCGTTGTTAACTACCAAAAGAATGCATACACAAATAGTTCTAGTGGACGAAGCAAAGAGACCGTTGTGTATATGGAACACGTTTTTTTTTCTAATTAGCGTTGTTAACTACCTAGAAATTGATATGGTGAGTTGTTAATCAAAATCAAGATGTCAGACAACGTGCCTTTCGAGATCCAAGAAGAAATAATCAAACGGCTTCCAGTAAAATCACTGATTCGATTCCGATCAGTTTCCAAATCATAGAAAGATGGTGTTGTTATTGTGCCTATCTCGGTTGTTTAGTACTTTCGTGATAATAAAACAAGAAATAATCAAACGGCTTCCAGTAAAATCACTGATTCGATTGTTCTTGTGCCTATCTCGGTTGTTCAGTACTTTCGTGATAATAAAACAAGCAGAAATTGATTTTGCCAAGATTGAAGGAAAGAATCTGGCCATAAGCGTTGTGGATTCTCAGCGTTATTCGAATGTAAGTGGATCGGATTCTGCTAGTTATTCGGAATGTTTCGAATCATCACAGAAGACGTGTCGGGTTCAACTCTCCTATATCAACATACTCTTCTCCAGACGCTTAGTTGTTACGAATGACAACTTGAGGGGTCTAGTTAACTTTCAGATTCAGATTCAGGAAGCAGATGATTTGAGCGCAGGAATCAATGCAAAACCCTCACCCTCAAAATCAACCAGAAACCAAAGGAAAAAGGGCAGATAATGGCTGATGGTTCTTCGTTGAGGAAACCAAACGTAGACGGAAATGATAGGCCTGGTAACCGGAAGAGAAAAAACCCTAGTGCATATTCAATCTTCATTGCTTCATTAAAATTACAACACATGATAAAATGCTTGGAACTCACCTGATAACAAATAATCAGTTCAAACTTTCAACAATCGACATCTAGAAATGATTGGAGGTGATTGCTACTTTTAATAAGCTGTCATAGTTGCCAAATTCGATTTCAACAAATATTTTCCTTTGTGTGTTGACGAAGCTGACAAACACATTGGTATTTTCTCAAAATGTGCAAACTTGAAGAATCTCACATTAAAGGAGTTTGCAACAACGGGATCAGATGGTTTGAGTATCTTTCATCCTCGTTTGGCTAATCTCACACAATGATGAACAGATGATGTCAGATAATACTTCATTTGTCGAGAAACCATACTGTCAAGAAACTAACATCTTTTAATACTTCATTGCGTATGTGCTTGTGCTGTAGAAACCGGTGATGAATTTGTGTATCTAAATCAGGTTCTCTGCCTTATATCGGTCATTCCTTGTGATACATGAACGTTGTATTCTTGTCTTTCAGAAGAGTTTGTATTGAACCAAGAATACTTCAAACATTCTAAACCCTACCTGGAAACAAACCAACAAAATCCTGATAGTCTTCTAGCAGAACCCGACACGTCTTCTATCATGTGACGGACATAGGTGCAAGAGAATGGCAAGTTATTTTTAGTTATTTCTGTTGATCCACAAATTCCATTGTTTAAATCAGAATCAGGTTCTCAAAACAAGGATCGTTCTAATAGATTAAAGAGAATAAACCAATTTTTACCATTTTTTACCCATAGTATACGGGCCGTATAACAATATACGACCCGTATACATCGTTCATATACATAGTATACGATCGGTAAAAATATTTTTTACCAATCGTATACGGCCGTATAAACCGTATACGGCCCGTATACATATGGTAAAAAATGGTAAAAACCTCTGTAATCTTTATATAGTGTGTAATTTGACCGGTTGTTTTAAGTTATCTCTGTTGAATTTGATTTCAACAAATCTTTTCCTTTTCCTTCAATTTCTAGAACATTCTCCGTAACATGAAGAGAAATCAATTGTATTTTTTAGTTGCTTCTCTTGTTAAGTTTCTGAACCAACCGGAATCCACAAATACCAACAGTTACTTCGTTTTTACCGTCCGGTTTCCAAACTCTTTCACTCAAAGTTAATATTCACTATGGTGGATGCAAGCATAAAGTTAGAAAAATACTCAAGAAGATTGAAGAGTACACAACTGAAGGTTCAGTGCACGAAAAGTTTCTTACGAACGATATGTATCAGGAAGCTCAGTATCAACAACTTGTGAGTGGGAATATGGCTATGAAGAATAGTATGGATAAACAATCACCGGTACGATTTGTTGAAATCGAAGAAAAGAGTAACTAGCAGAAGACGTGTCGGGTTCTTCCAAACAAATTGTGTATGTGCTTGTGCTGTAGAAACCGGTGATGAACTTGTGTTGTAGAACGTTGTATTCTTGTCTTTCAGTTATTTAGTTCGTATTGAACCAAGAATCGTTCTAATCATCATAGAAGACGTGTCGGGTTCTTCTGCTAGTGATTCGGAATGTTTCGAATCATCACAGAACACGTGTCGGGTTCTTCTGCTAGTAGTATGAGTCTCAGTCCATTGTGGTTCGTGAATGTTTCGAATCATCACAGAAGACGTGCCGGGTTCTGCTAGTAGTATGAGTCTGAGTCCATGCAACGGACACAATTCTTGCAAGTTAAATCCACAATCAACGTATACAGATGCAAGAGAATGGCGAGTTCTTTTCAGTTATTCTGTTGATCCACAAATTCCATTGTTTAAATCAGAATCAGGTTCTCAAGACAAGGATCGTTCTAATAGATTAAAGAGAATAAACCAATTTTACCATTTTTTACCCATAGTATACGGGCCGTATAAACAGTATACGACCCGTATACGCATGGTAAAAAATGGTAAAAACCTCTTTAATCTATTAGAACGATCCAATAAACGAAGAACAAAGCCTATTTTCAAAACACAGGTTCACACAGTGCTGTAATAGGTTGTGGTTCAGCAAAAATGACATCTAGCATTACTAACGGTTCAAGTAAGTATCTAAAATTTTGAAAATTCAGGTTTACCTTGTTAGTTTCTCAAACACTAATAAACATCTGCTTCCTGAATCTGAATCAGAATGTTAACTCTTTCACTCATGAACATCTGCTTCCTGAATCTGAATCAGAATGTTAACTCTTTCCTTTTCATGAGGTAAAACTGGTTTCAACATCGAGGGTTGTATCGGAATCAGGCGTTGGAAGGATTGTAGTAGTAGGACATTGGTACCACTGTGAAAGTTGCATCAGGAAGCTCAACTTTAACGGACCGGTTATTCGACCGAGTAATTAATTGTATTTTTTAGTTGATTCTCTTGTTAAGTTTTTCTAACCCAACCGAAATCCACAAATTCAAGTCAAGGATCGTTCTAATAGATTAATGAGAATAAACCCTCGTTTCTTCATCTTCATCTTCATCTTCAAGAACAATGATGAACAGATGATATTTTTTTCACAGAACGTGGTTGATTGCGGTGGTTTGGGTCTAGGTTGTCAGAGAGAGAAAAAGAGGTGAGATAGTCTGATACAATAAGGATCTTGGGAATTAAACACATGTACGTGACAAAACAAGGATCGTTCTAATAGATTAAAGAGAATAAAGCAAGATGTTGTGAATTCTCATAAACATATATTCGTTTCATAACCTCCTCCTATAAATCAACCACAACTGACAAAGAGCCTGTATTAGAAACCATCCTATGTCTTTTACCAACCGAAGAGGCAGCAAGGACAGATAATACTTCATTTGTCGAGAAACCATATTGTCAATAAACTACCATCTTTTACTCATAAACCCTTGAATCCCAACGCTTCTCTAAAAGAGCATGTATTAGAAACCATCCTATGTCTTTTACCAACCGAAGAGGCAGCAATGACAGATAATACTTCATTTGTCGAGAAACCATATTGTCAAGAAACTAACATCTTTTAATACTTCATTTGTAACCGTAAGGATAATGCAAATTTGTACATAAAGATCTCTACACAAACTGTGTATGTGCTTGTGCTGTAGAAACCGGTGATGAATTTGTGTATCTAAATCAAGTTCTCTGCCTTAGATCGGCCATTCCTTGTGATACATGAACGTTGTATTCTTGTCTTTCAGAAGAGTTGGTATTGAACCAAGAATACTTCAAACATTCTAATCCCTACTTGGAAACAAACCAACAAAATCCTTATACTCTTCTAGCAGAACCCGACACGTCTTCTATGATGATTCGAAACATTCACGAACCACAATGGACTCAGACTCATACTACTCACCCTCCCCTGAGGAAAAGTTTTCCTGATGACTCAAGACAAAGCAGTTGGTTTAGGTTCATATCAGCGTTGTTTATCACCCTGTGTAAGCATTGGAAGCCCGACCACTAGCAGAATCATTGCATTACATCCCCGTTGAAAACAAGTGATTAAAACGCTTCTCCTTACAACTCTCATCAAATGCCTCACCCTTCCTTTTTATTACAGTCATACGACACGTTTTTTTGTTTTTCAATCTTTGCTACTTGTTAAAGTTTTATTTTTTTCTACTTTTAGAAAGATTTGACCACCTAACGACTGTAAAATGTCTCATGTGATTGACACCTTAAATCCATTAAATACTTTGGGTAAAATCTAATTTTCTTTTCATATGGGTCGTATACAGTTATACGGCCCGTATACGTTATTCGTATCCATTGTATACGACCAGGAAAATTCTTTACACATGGTGTATACAGTTATACGGCCCGTATGGAATGAAAAAAACTGACAAAGTCTGAAGGCACAGACTTTGTTAGTTTTATTTTATTATATACGGGCCGTATAACTGTATACGGCCCGTATACACCATGTGTAAATAAGTTTTTGCCATGTATTAATGTTAGGACCCTATTTTAATATTTATTTAAAGCTCCTTCTACGTTCTTTCACAATGTGTCACTGCAATATCCAATTGATCAAAATTTTTCGTCTCCATCGACTATATGTCATTTCATCTTTATCTTCATCTACACTCAGGGTATCATAATATTTGTTTAGGGGTATCCCGATAAATTATAGGAGATTAGTAAAAGTTTGGTACTTCGTCAAAAAAGTTAAGGGGTATCCCATGCAACCCCTCGCCACCACGTAGATCCGACCTTGAACTTACTTAGGCATCCACCGATTAATGCAAGTTCTCTTTTCTTTAGTCCATGATGATCAAAAGGGTAGTTGATTTTGATGAACAATTGCATTGTAGCATTGTATGTGTAATTACTCAATAACTTATATAATTTATACATGCAAATCCAAATTAAGCTACCATCAAATTTACCTATTTGGATGGTGATGATAGCAAGGCTTGACCGTATATATCTTACAAGTTTACTTGTTCAAGACATTTTTGGAGTATACTATCTGGAACGACTACTTATAGAGTACACAACTTCATTCACGACGTTAAAGAAAACGGGACATGATCTAGAGTTTTACATTCCACTTGGTTTTAAAAGTGTAGAGATTATAAACTTACCGAGGATGAAGGATGGTGATGGTGTCATCGAATACGGAGCCATCACCGCCACTAGCGGATGCTGATTTTGAGTCCATACCATACTTCAATTGTCTAAAGATGAATGCTGGTTGATTAGGAGGCGGAAGCATTGTTTCACGATTACTCAACATAAAAGCTACGTCAGTCATTGTAGGCCGATCACTAGCCAATTCTTGAACGCACAAAATCCCGATATGGATACATAAAAGGACCTCATGGGCATCATATGAATCTCCTAAAGACGAGTCAACTACCATCAATGCTTTATCTTGTTTCCATAAGTCCCAAACCTAAAAGCGATATATTATGGTAAGGTTTGTTTGGTGGGATGCATAATTTAAAAAAAGTGACAAATTTTGGTTACTTACATGTCCGATCAAATTAACCGAATTGTCCTTATAGTAGCTGTTGTTTTTCCTCCCACTTATCATCTCCAGAAGTAGAATTCCAAAGCTAAAAACATCAGATTTTACTGAAAAGAGGCCTTCCATCGCATATTCGGGAGACATATAACCACTACAAAGATATCATGAAATCGTTACATTAATAAAACGAATTAAAACTGAGTTATGTTAAAGATCGAGTATAACTATACGTACTATGTTCCGACTACTCTACGTGTTTTAGCTTCGTCTTCTTCCCCTCCAAAGATTTTTGCCATTCCAAAATCAGAAATTTTAGGGTTTAAATTTGTATCTAACAAAACATTGCTTGCTTTTAGATCCCTATGGATGATCTTGAGCCTAGAATCATGATGAAGATATAGCAGTCCACGAACAATTCCTTGAATGATCTGGAGTCGTTTCTTCCAATCTAAAAGAGAAGCCTTTTCTTGATCTAGTGCACCATTCCATCGAACATCTTAGAATTTATTAAGGAGTAGAAAACTAAGTAGTTGGGTTTTGTGAACAATTATTTGCAGGTTAGAAAACTAACCGAAGATGAAAGAATCCAAGCCTTTATTTGGTAAGTATTCGTAAACTAACATTTTTTCTTCCTTACGGAAACAATATCCCAAAAGCCGGACTAGGTTCCTGTGTTGAAGTTTGGCAATCAACGTCACTTCGTTCTTGAATTCTTGCATCCCTTGACCAGAACTTTGCGATAATCTTTTCACAGCAATTTCTTGCCCATTTAGTAGCTTACCCTGAGTAATTCAGTGTTTATTAAATTACAACCATTATATTAAACCACAAAGGCTAACATCATTACCAAAATTGACACTACCTTATAAACAGAGCCAAAGCCACCTTCTCCGACCTTGTTTGAAGGAGAAAAATTATCAGTTGCTACAAGTATTTTGCTAAAATCAAAAACATGTATATCAACATTTTCGCCAATGTCCTTATCTGTCAAACACCCCTCTGAAGATTTCAAGCTATTCATGAAATTGAACCGAGCTTTGCCTTCATTTAGTTTGCCTGTATCCCACAATTAAGTGGTAGTGAAACTAATTTGTCACCTTAGTTTCATTATTTTTCTAGCTAGGAGCATAAGTCCGAGCCATAAACCATGAAAATGGATTGACCCAGTCAATAACCCAAACCAAAACACCTGTTGTCTGTTTGGTTAAGTAGTTAAAGGTATAGTATGAATTACAACTCAAATTCTGTTTTCACTAAAGAAAAATTGTTAATAGATTTGGATTATCTAGTGTTCTAACTTCTAGTAATAAGTAAATCTTATTTATGTTTACAATTTGCAAATGGTTTAAACCAAGAACCCAAATGGTTTCCTTGATAGTGTATCCTATTTTAGTTAATTGTAAACAATGTTAAATAAGATTTTAGCCTTTTAGGTTGGAGTTATTCATATGTCTAGGCCTGGTGAATTCTTGTTTAGCCAAAGATGAATGAGTTAATGATATTTGATCTTTGACATACCTCTTATCTTCCATATGTAATAACAAATGAAGGCACACAAGAAGAAAAACCCTGCTGCAATGATCGGCACCCCGATGACTAGAAATCGATTGTTATGCGATTTCTTTAGCCTCTGTGACGAGTACTTGGCTGAAATACAATCACAGGAAAGATTATGCCAATTGATATAAGAGTTTATTAATCATATAAGTATTGTGCAACATATTTAGATGTCATTATTATTAATTATATAATCATATAAGTATTATGCCACAGATTTTGATGCCATTATTATTAATCATAAATCATAAATTATGGATAGATTATTTTTTAGCAACACCCAGAAACTTAATAACCATCACTAGTGCTCTAGTGGTGGCTATTTAAGTTCCGCTTATAGGTTCCGTCACCTAGCTAACAATACTCATATAGTTTACGAAAAAAGTAATGTTTTTATGTTTTTTTTAATATCGTTACTGGCACTCGTATAGTTTACGTTATAAAAATATGTCTTTCGAAACAAAAATAAAAATAAAAACTTAATTAAATGATGAATAACATATTATTAAAAAAAGTAGAAAATAATATTTAGAAAATTTAGATAAAAAATTACAAAAAAGACTTAAAATTTGATGGTTACTATTCATAAGCACTTCAAAATAAAATAAAATAAAATAAAATAAAATAAAATAATAATAAGAAGAATAATTAATATGGACAATATAATGTGTATAAACACATTAGTAAGAGCCTCTTTTAGGACACTATTAGGTATTTTTTGGAAAAATAGAGAGGGTGATCATGGTGGAGTAGATGGAGTGAGGTGAAGTGGAGTTCTTATGTAAGAACTATCAAAACCCGAAATAGGGAAGACTCTGGTTTTTGAAAGTTTTTGTGCGTTTTGTGAGAAGAGAGAAATGTATGAGTGGGACTAAGTCCGGTTTGAGGGTTCAGGTGAGAACAAAATTTCAAACCATATGTAATTGTGCAGGATAGGGTAAGACACCAGGTTCGATTATAACCCGATATTAAATGTACGATTCTAGAAAAATATGTTTCTCATTTTGTGTTATTTTACCCAAATAAATTGGTTTATTTTTAATTTTCTTTGAATTTTATAAAAATAATTTAATAAGTTACAACAACCAAAAAATCTTTTAACTAAATATTACTTACTTTATATTATATATATCTTTTTATTTTAAAATAAAAATGTAAACTAAAACATATAATATTATGTTAAATATTTGCGTTTTCTGATGTTGTGAGTTTGACCTTTGTCCACTAGCAAGTTTTGGTAACACAGGTATGCCTGTTTTTAATTTACTTAAAAGCCTCTTTTCTAGTAGACCTGGGCATGTTCCATAGCACGAAGTCTCTTCTCATCTTGAAGCGGTTGTTGCTCACCTGACAGGATTGTATGAGGTCACAATTTATCCAACACGATCATCCGGGGTGAACAAGAATTGGAGATTGGATGCGGGCAGGGGGGATTAAAAAAAACCTCATTTCACTTGCCCATGCGTTCGGATCCATTATACCTTCTTTACCTTTTCAACCCACCCATACTAGCTAATAGGGCTTACTAAAAAAGAGAATTTGTCTCTTCCTGGTAATGAATTAAGCGGCAACGGACTTGATCTTCCCGGGGAACCGTATGTCCAAATAGGCTTAGAAAAAGAGGTAAGGTCACGCTTTCCTTTTGCTCTTAAGTGATCCAAATTTGCCGTTCAAAAAAAAAAAAAAAATCCACCGTTTGCCTTAGTAGTCGCGTGCTGGCTTGCCCGTTACCAATATAACTAAATATGGGGTCTGAAAGGGTTAAAAAAACAATGCAAACAAATTGTCAAAGCATCGCTTCTAACAATTATTTTTATCTATAACCTTTATATACCGGTTTAAATCCGGTTCGGGTAGGGTATAATACCCGGGTTTGGGTGTTATAAAAATTGGTTTTGGGTGTGGTTTCTGGAATGGGTTCTAGCATAAAAATCTATATCCTGTGTACACCTATCGGATAGAGTTGAGTACGAAACAAGATTAGAAATACCTAGTTTTTCTAGCATCACTACATAAGTTGTCCCTTATGGATTTAAATCGAACACGTGTCAACTACGTTCTTAATTACGATAAAAATTATATCACCAATAATCTGTTATCAAATCTTAATTGAACTCATTTTTTTTATTTACAAATAATTATGATGTGAACAGGATTGAATTAAATGTATGAAAATAAAGTTAAGAGTGAGTGAGTGATCACAACTCCACAAGAAAGATTTCTTTATAGCCATACAACAAACCCTTCATTTATAATGTACACCTATCACAATTAAATACGTTTCGTGTTCTGTTATGCTTATGCATCATATTTATTGTTTGCTTTCTGTTTGCATCATATTTATTGTCTGCTTTTTAATATCACAATTTTATTCAACAAATAGCATTTAATCATTTTTATTTTACTCTTTCTTTACAAAGACCGTAACACCATCTAAAATCAGAGATTTAAATATGGCACAGGCAGATGACCTCAAATATAACATTTTATACTAGTAATGAATAAGAAAAATTAATATATTTGAAAAAAAAAATATACTTTTTGAAAGATAATTATTACGTACCTAATTCAGTGGCATCAACCCGTGTATAAAACGATTGGCCCCCATCTGGAAAAGTCCTTGCATCAATCATGTTCCCATACCACGTAATACAACCACCCTCAGCAGCTCCTTTACTGATATCGGCACTTGCGTACCCCATGCATGTGCAATTCCTCAAGCACAACTCTTTACATGCTTCTAATCCCAAGCTCATGTTCACACGTGCTGTCGATGTGTCGGGAACCTTAGCACGAGCCAACTCAACGAACCCATCTCCGATTTCGCACATCTGTGTCCCGGCCTTTCTCTTACAACCTTTGGAACCGTCCCTTAGGTACCAGTCCTGTGGAGACTGTGGCTCATATCCTGGAAGGCAATCACACTCAAAAGTGCCAGATTTATACGGATCACAAAAGCCAAAAGGACCACAATGGTTATAGGCATCACACTGCTCTTTTGGAGCCGACCAGAACCCGATCCACCTCTTATCTGGCCCGTGCCAAGTTAGCCTCTCCACAGTTCCAGACTCGTTAACCGTTAATCTGGACAAGATGGACGAGTTGCGTATAAGGTAAACAACTGCCACCTCATCATTGTTGTTTATGTAAGTCACGTTAAAGATGAAATTCTGCGTCATCGCAGGTACACCGCTCCATCCGTGCCCCGTCCATGACCCGGTCCGCCAAATTCGTGTCATACCTTTGTATAGGAACAACTGAGTTGGCCCAACAAACTCCATTTTATATGAATAATCGCCCACACCCGGATCACCACTAGATTTCCAAGATGTAACCACCCTATTCAAACCCGTTTTCCTGTCTAACCCAAACTTCATACCCGGAAGAAGAGTATTCGAAGGGTGATCAAAGCTTTGCCATGAATAAACCTCTTTGTTTACTAGGCCTTGAAACAACACCAAATTCCCTGAGTCCAACAACTGAGCTGAAAAAACATCATTCACCACTCTGGACACGTTGGTTGACCAAAACACAAAGCTTTGATCTTTTTCGTGAAGGACTAGGTTCCCGGTTTCATCTATGGATAGGATACCGGATGAGTTTGTGATCGGACGGTCTCTATTGGCAACCCAAACTACAGTTTGCTCGGAAACCTTGTTATACCAGATACCAACGTATCTGTTGCTGGAATTTGCGGGGCTAAAGAATCCAAGAGCAAAAGTTTCTCCATTAGAGACCAATATATCCCCATCTTTAAGCGGTCGAGTGAGTGTGATGGTGTCGATACAAGTGCAAAACCGGAAAATCAGAAAGATTAACACAGATACTAGAATGGCTCTTTCTTGATGCATGTTTTTCTTTTCTTCCGATCAGCAGTTTTTTGTGAGTGATAGTTTTAAAAGATGCAAGATATGAGAATCTTGAGTTAACATGTAAAATATCAAAGATAATAGATGATTCTGGGAGACATCACTTTCATGACTTTGTCAAAATCCATCTGTTCAGTGAGTTTGACATTTCCTAAACTAAGGAGGTTTTTTGGGTTTAACTGCCATGAAAAGTGGATTATGTTTGATTTAAGATAACAATGAACAGCAAGCATAAAGTGTTGGGTATAATCTTGATGTTTCGGGTCGGTTCAAGTAGAGTACGGGTGAAGTCAGTTACATATCATGCAAATAAAACGTGTCAACAAAAGAATTGGTCCATGTTGACCGAGTAGTATGGAAAAATATGAAACATATTACGTGGAAAGTTTGTTATTTTAGTTATATTTGTTTTCTATTTAAGTAGCAGGAGTTTATGTATTCAATAGCCCATTTTCTAGTTGTAATTTCTTTTGAAGTTCAATACAAAGAAAGAGTACGTAAATTGTGTGTAGTGTGTGTTTGCAAACTGGTCTGAACCAACATTTGGTATTAGAGCAAGGTTGATAACGGGAGCCGGTTTGAGAGTCGGTTTCGAGTAAGAGAGCAGCCTTTGGCTGTGGGGCTGAAGAAGAAGCGGAAGCAGTAGGTTTGTAAGAAAAGGCAAGGGCTGATAACGAAGAACGCGATTAGCAGAAAGAAAGAAAGCACGCAAGTAGTGTGGAGGTGGTTACCGGAAATTAAAAGTGAGGTTTGATTTGTTTGCAATCATAAGCCGTGACAGGAGAAAAATGAATTTTGGTGGAGTTGATTCGCATTGAAAAGGAAGCAAGTGGTCAAGTTAATTGAAGGGAAGCACCACAAAATTCAAAGGCGGCGGCTGAGATTATTGAACGAACCAGACATGCATGTTGGTGAAGCAAGCAACCACTTTCCTTTCAAAACCCCTATTAAACAAAAATGCAAAAACATAAGCAGGCAAACTCACACCTCATTTTGTTATTAATTAATTATTGAATGGATCAAAGAAAGAAGTCAGGAGGAAAATTATGTTGTGATATTGTTGAAAGAAGAAAGTGTTGCAAAGAAAGAGAGAAAGAAAGAAAGATCAACAACCAAAGAAAGAAGAAAGAAAGCCGGTGCCGTGAAGAAAGAAGAAAGACGGGTGTCGCACAGGTTCGTTCATCTCAAAAGAAAGCGGAAGTGTTAGTGCATTTATGTCTATCGCCTTCATCAATCCGAGCCGTAGCGAGAAACAGAAGAAAACAAGTCTTTTTAGTGTTGTTTGACCAATCCACATGAACTGGCAAAGCCAGTTCATACGAAGTGATCACTTCATGTGAAGTGACAAAGCCAGTCCATGTGAACTGGCAACATCTATAAATAGGAGTCTTAGTGTTAGACTTTAAGACTTTTGGCCATTTGTGACTTAGAGAGAGAGAAGCTAGAGAGAGAAAGTGCTCCAAGGTGATTCACGGTTCTTGTATCTTTTCAGATCTATCAAAGAATCATAGTTATAATTACGTCTCGTGTGTTCGGTCACGTTCGTGTACGGATTCCGCACGTGACACGTTCGGTTCGCAATTGTTTCGGAGTCAAAACCGGTCCTAACAAGTGGTATCAGAGCAGGAGCTCGATTGCACAGATCAAACACACAATTCCGCTCGAGATTTCATCAGATTCAGATCCGAATTCGTGATGCGAGGAGATAGCATCATGGGTGAAACAAAAGAGAAAACTCGAGAAGAAATTCTGAGTGAGAAAACCGATAGAGAAATATTCATTGTTGGGTGCAGAATGGAGAAAATGCAGGAAGAATATGAAAATGCAGTAAGAAATAAAAGATGGGACAAGAAACAAGAGTGTTATGTCAACAGAGATGGTGAACCTGTTGTTCCCAGGAGGGACAGAGTTCATGATGATGTTCTTCTAGTAATTCCTTGATCCGGCGAATACTATTCAAATGTTGAAAAAGATAAAACATATGTGAAAAGGATGGATAAAATCATAAGATATGCCATGACATCAAGTTTGTGGAAGAGGGATGAAGCAAGAATGAAGAAAAATGTTGATGAAATGGTGAACGATTTGAAGAAAGTTGCTGAAGAGGTTAAAGTCGAAGCTGTGAATGTTGAGGATGTGAAGATAGAAGAGGAAAAGAAGGTGATAGAAGAAGTTGAGAGTGATCAAAAGCTGGTTGATGATCAGGTGAACACAGCAAAAAAGGAGAAAATGACAGAAGAAGGTGGGATAACAGATAAAATTCAAACTGAATCTGAAATCTTAAAAATTGTTGAACAGTGCAATAAATGCATGGAAACATGTAGTGCTTGTACAAAAAGACGAAAAGTTCAGAACAAGAGAGCTTGAATTTACTAAAATCGAAGAAGTTTTCAAAGAAAAATGCAAAGAAATGTTAGAAAACGAAAATATTTTGAAAGACAATGATGAAAAACTTTCAGAAAAATGTAAAAAATTAGAAAAAGAAAACGAAGTTTTGAAAAAGATAGAAGAATGTGATAAAAAAGAGAATGCTTTTCAAGAAATGAAAAAGGAGTATGATTCAATAAAATTGGCTTATCACATTACAAAAGAGTCATATGAAGATGTGAAAGGTCAAGTAAAACTTGTTCAATCGAGATTGAAATACTGTTCTGAAACAACTGATACACTTAAGCGACAGTATGAAATAACGCAACAAGTTGTAAACTCTTACATTGAGGATGTTGCTAAGCTAAAGCGTCAGATTGCTGATTTAGAACAGGATAACAACAAGTTAAAAAGTTATCATGCGTCATCATATGTGCTTGAAAGAATTTTCAACATAAAACCGGGTGATGATGATTCTGAGAAAAACAAAAAGGGCATTGGTTCTGAGTATCATCAAGTTCCTCCACCAGAAAAGTTTGCATTTTATGATGATGAAAAGGTCGAAAAGGCTTTCAACATGGTAGATCAATTGCCAGATAACATTGACGTAACCTATTCCAAATCTGATGATTCTAGTGATTCAGAGGTGGTAGGTAAAGTCGTTGAAAGTGTGTTGAAAGAAGAGTCGGTTGATACAAGTAAAGCTGAATCACATGATGAAAATGAAGATAGTTTTCATGAAGAATATCTAAAAAACTCAAAATCTGAGAAAAATTTGAATGATGATTCAAAAGGATTGGTTTATACCATGATTGGATCAGACAAATTATACTTAGATATTGTATTCCCGATTCAGAATGTGATTTCAGAAAAGATTGACAAAGTTTTCAAGATGGTTGAGATTGAAAAGTCTGAGATTTCAAAGTTTGCTGGAAATGGTCACAAAACTTTTTATAACAAACCTGGTTACAAGAAGAAAAACATGAAGGCTGGGTTGGGTTATAAGAAGAAACAAAGTTGAAAGAAAAATGAAACGCCGAATTATCAGACAAAGATAAATTTTGTTCATGGAACAAGTTCAGAAGAAGAGAAAGAACTCCAATTTAGATGACAGTCTAATGAAGAGTTCTATGCTCAAAAGAAAAAGCAACAACCACAGGTCAAAGATGTATCCAAAAGAACATGTTAAATGTGATCAAACAGGACATGTTGCACGCAAGTGTCCAAATCTGAAACCTGTTGATGTTGAGACGAAAAAGAAGTCTGATGTTGTTCAAAAACAAAAATCTGAGAATGTGAGACAAAGGTCAACCAGATTTAATTCAAAACAAACTTGGAGGTACAATACAAACAAGTTTGCTTCAAACTTGGAAATCAAACCCAAATAGGTTCGATTCAAGACAAACCTGGAATTCTCACACACCCAGATTAAGAACAACACAAAGTTGGCAAACATCAGTTGATATGACAAAACCACAACAGTTTTGGAAACCAAATGCTGTTCAGAATCAAAATGTTCAAAAAGATTCAAATTTTTACAAAAGAGGGACTCCAAAAGGTTAAACATGGTCTGTAAAGAAACAAATTGCTTCGGTAAATGATGAAAAAGTTGATGTTAAAATAGACAAAGTCTTCGTACAAAATGACAAAGATTTTCAGAAGTTGAATGAAGCATATTGTGTTGAAATGCCTAAGGTCAAACATACCTGGGCTACATTGTTCAAATAATTGAGTAAT
Source organism: Helianthus annuus (assembly GCF_002127325.2). Classification (NCBI taxonomy): domain Eukaryota; kingdom Viridiplantae; phylum Streptophyta; class Magnoliopsida; order Asterales; family Asteraceae; genus Helianthus; species Helianthus annuus. The sequence continues at coordinate 169,495,815 of NC_035443.2, forward strand.
TATAAATGTGCAGGTGCTTCCGAAGAAATCTGAATGTCAACAAGAAGAGTGTCGGAGCAGCCTGGCACGAGAAGAGGAGGCTGCTGAACCCTGTGTTGGTTGAAACAGGGAGTTTGATTGTTTTCTGTACATAAATAAACAATATTTCAAAAACCATAAAAATTTAAAAATTTAAAACCCAAAAATATGTTTTTATTTTGACAAAAATCTGAAAAATTAAAAATATGTTTGTTTTAAATTTGTCAAATATTCAAAAATTAAAAAATATATTGATTGAATATGCCGAAACCCTCACGGCAGAACAAACATGATTAATTTCACAAGATTGAAAAACGGTTTTCAAACTGTAAAAAATCAGTGTGTTGTAAATCATGGGGGTACATTTGCATAAAATATAATGTGTTGCAAATCAGTGCACGAAAAGCAGAAAATGGATAGCGAGACAAAGCTATCAAGGTCGGTTTGTCAATTTTTCTTTAAATGATTTTGCATTTTAGGGGGAGTAAGGAAATTTCAGAAAATACAAAAACATTAGAAAATTTGAAAAAGCCAAAAACATGATACAATGCAAAAATTGAGTTTTTGTGTAAAAAGAGGAAATGATAGTACATCAGTAGACAATCACAGTACGCTAAAGAAATCGAATATTTTAATGTGATAAATGGTCTCACTGATGATATGCCAGTAGGTTTTTACACGCTTAGTAGATTGTCTTCGAGATATAAACCTAAATATCAATACTTTACTTATCTCGTGAGGAACATCTCTCGGATATATGGGTAACCCCCGAAATCTTGTTTGAAGGGCTTTCTATTTCTGACATACTAGGTCTTTGTGCGTAATGATATCTGGGGTATTATACCTGGACTTCTGATTTTGCGGAAGCAATAACCTAGTCCTCGTATAATGCTTTATACATGCTTTAATCATAAAGCTCACCCTCAGCATAAAAAATGATGAAACATTGAAAAATGCTAATCATGTGCTGTTGAAGAAAAGATCCCCAAACGGGACACACCTAAGTCGAGCCATCATTTCTTTGTCTGAACAGAAGTTCTAACCTGAGCTCTCGTGGCCTCGCATTACCCGTTTACAGATATCATTAGTGTACATTCATATGTAAGACTGAATATAGGAGTCTGGATACGGGAGTATATTCTGAGGTGGGACACGTGAATAAGTTTAAGTTCTTAAAACACTAATTGTGTATCTCGAATGAATTGAAGTTTGTGTGAAAATTTAAGTGGATCAGTATACTGACAATCTAAGTGAATCGTTTAGAACTTAAAGTGTTTAAAGCTCAACAGTACTAGTGATTTGTCATAAACTAATATGATCCTCTGACGCAAACTCAAACAAAAATATTATCTGTAAACATGTTTGTAAATATTTCTTTACTGCTTTATATTTGAGAAAAATACAAAAAGATTTTGATTTCACCTTATTTTCGACAACCGATGTCTGAATGCTGTGTATCAAAATCTAAGTATGCTGATGGTGTTTCTGAAAAATAAAACAAGTTCATTAATTTGAAACTTGAAGTTTTTAAATTCAAAAATCAAAAACAGTTTGTGATATCTCCAAGGTCATTAAGTTGGATTGGATGATTAACTATGAGGGATTTGGATTCTTATATTGTTAAAATCTGTAAAAGAGCCAGTTTCTGATTCGGTTCGCTGAAACTGCAAAACCTATGAAGTTTGTTAATAGGGGGAGAGAGTCAAGATATTTCTGGATATATTCATATTATTATATCTTAAAGCCAGGATCTTGAAAGTTTAAATAGAGCCAGGGTTATAATTCCTGGACAATTGAAGTTCAAAATGTTTGTACTTATTAACATTTGAGATTTGCAGATGTTGTACCAGACTACGATCCCGACAGCCGAGTCTAAGGGGGAGTCTGAAGACGAGCTCAACGCAAGAGGAAGCGTGGATTCAAGGAGTCATGTAACTATCCTGAAAGAGCTTGTAACTGGAAAACAAGGTGTCGATCCCAACGCACGGAAGCATGACGAAAGGGGGAGCCTGATGAAGAAAAGAGTCTACAGAAAGGGGGAGCTGAAGACAGATCCACGGGGATTTTGTTCAAGAAAGAAGGAGTCTACGTTGATGAAAACGTGTTAAAGCTTCAAGAAGAGGCAAAGAGAGAAAGAAAGACAAGATGCTACGAGATTGACTACAGTAATATCCAAGGGGGAGTCTGTTAGTGCATTTATGTCTATCGCCTTTGTCAATCTGAGCCGTAGCGAGAAACAGAAGAAAACAAGTCTTTTTAGTGTTGTTGACCAGTACACATGAACTGGCAAAGCCAGTTCATACGAAGTGACCACTTCATGTGAAGTGACAAAGTCAGTCCATGTGAACTGGCAACATCTATAAATAGGAGTCTTTGTGTTAGACTTTAAGACTTTTGGCCATTTGTGACTTGGAGAGCTCTAGTGTTAGAGAGAAAAGCTAGAGAGAGAAAGTGCTCCAAGGTGATTGATGTGTGTAAAATGCAACATATAAATTACATCAAATAAGGCATAAAACTAACCCTTTTTGAGTACTAATGTTGGAAAAAGAGTGTTTTTGTCTTCCTTTTGTATTTTCAGGATGAAATGAGCTCAAATTCACAAAAGAAGCAAAAAGACAGCTAATTCTAACATAAATACAAGAAAAGGAACAAAAGTAGATTGCCCGAACCCTCAACAGCATCCTCCCAAGCAGAGAAGAGAAAACAGAAGACTGAACACGCCCCGTGCTCAGCCAGCACGGGGCCGTGCCCAAGAAGCAGCAGAAAAGACAAATTTGTAGAAGCTTCTATTGCCCACCACGGGGCCGTGTCCAGTGAGCACGGGGGCGTGGCGAAAGTACAGCAGGCGCATTAATTGTAATTGCGAATTACAATTAATGAAGAGAGAGAGTGTCAGACGGGCACGGGGGCGTGTCCAGCGGACACGGGGCCGTGCCCAGCCTTCTGTTCAGCCTATAAATAGGAGTGCTTGGTTTCATTTCAACTCATCCCTTGGCACACCACCTCTCTCACACTTCATCCACCACCCACCACCACCATAACACCATCATCCACCACCATCATCCATTGTCCATCATAGAGTGTGTGAGTCGTCTCGGGATCCAAGATTGATCATAAGAGTTCTTGACAATCAAAGGCCATGTTTGCCTAAGTCTCTTACATCACTTGGTGAAGACAAGTGTTTAGTATAATACTTTTTATTTGTAATCTTTTGCACTTTTTATTTGGTTTTGTATTAATGACTTTAATAACTAGTTGCTTATGTTGAAGGTGATCTTTCCTTATCGTTTGTCCGTGGTGTCTTGGCATTATTTTACTGTCTATATAAAATAAAAGATTTTCACCATTCATATCTCCACGGTCTATATGGAGGTATGTTGGCTACCTGGTCGGGGGTTAAGGGAATGGTTTGGTAAGGGTCTTGCCCTTGTTCAGCGTTTAGAGGTCCTGCAAGGGACCTGGGTCAATTTTAGTAGGATCTCCTTCAATGCCCATAGGTATTGGATGGCGGGGATCCAAACTCTTTGACCCCCTCATAAGTTAACTACTATTAGTGCTATAACCCGGCTATTTAGGACTGTATCCCTGCTGACTCAGACTACTTAGCCGAGGGTAACGTCACCGCCAAAAGAGGGGCCTACCATAATTTGCATTAATAACTTAATTCATTATCTTTCAATAATCCAACCTTTTAGGATTGTATCCTTGCTGACTCAAACTACTGGGTTGAGGGTAACGTCGCCTTCAAAAGAGGGGCCTACTACAATAACTAAGATAATCTCTTAAAAAAGTGCAAAAGTGCAAAAATAATCAAAGGTTATACTAATACACGAGTCGGATCCAAGTGATTCATCTTGTCTATCTGTTTCTATTTTATTTTTATTTTTCAGCATTTAGTTAGTTTTTATTTTCTTAGTTTAAAAATCTTTTCTAACTTTTTGATTTGATTAGACGTTGAGGATAAACCGGTACTAAAAGCTCTTGTGTCCTTGGACGACCTCGGTATCTTACCAACACTATACTACGTCCACGATGGGTGCACTTGCCCATATGTGTGTTTAGTGCTAGTGAATATCGTGTTTTATAAATTTAAAACTTGGCTAAAAGTGTAAAAAGGGCTTAATTATACATCTAAATTATATTACACTACACACGCATCAAGTTTTTGGCGCCGTTGCCGGGGACACAAGGATTTTAAGAAAGTTAGGAATCAACGGCCTAGTCATATTTTTATTTTTCTTTTTAATTTTTTTAGGATTTTCTTAGTTTTTCAGCTTCTGCAGAGCTCAGCACGGGCTGTGCCCGCTGAACACGCCCCCGTGCTCAATCATTGGAACTGGCAATCCTGTTTTAAGTCAGACAGTAAGCTGAACACGGGGCCGTGCTCACTCAACACGCCCCCGTGCCCAAAGATTCTCTTACTGAAAACAGAACCGTTAGATTCCGGCGGTTGGTAATTTCTGACATAAACATGAGTGATAGTAATTCTTTTTACTTTCGGCACTCTTATGGTATGTGGTGTCAATTATGTGGAGGCGAACATGAAGAATTAAAATGTTACTTTCTAAATTATAGGCCCCACTATATAGACCCACCAATTCCTTATAACCTTAAGAGGGGCGAAAGTAAAAATAAGCACTATCTCTCCCTCGAATGCGCCCAACCAGATATTCTAGGGGAAATGCTACTTGACGAGTTATTTCAACTAGAAGAACTAATTCTAAATTGGTCAAAAGAACTTAGGAAGGATTTTATTGATCCACCCCAAGACGATGACCATGAAGAAATGTTGGAACCGCATTCCGACAACCTCGTTGCTTCCGAAAATACCTTCATACCTAGAAAAGACTTGGAGATAGTCGTCCCTGTGCCGATTGTGCCGTGAAGGACTCTCCATCGACTTCGTTCGGTGCATACATAGACATGAGCGATTCGGCATACACCTTCTTTAACGAGAGCCCGGGAAAGGGTTGGACTTGTCCACCTAAAATGAAAATAGGAATTACCCTCACCGACAACCTCTTGCGTTCTCGCCTTAGTCTAGGACAATTAAGGTATCTTAGGCACTTTGGGGTTGTTCCATCCAGTAAGGAACCACCCGATATCAATAAGATCCTTAGGGACAACAAAACTCCATAAGACAGCCTCCAGACACGGGGCCGTGTCCGCTCAACACGCCCCCGTGCTCACCTAAAAGATTCCCCTCTGATCAGTACGTCAGAATACGGACAAACTGTGTCAGAACTCCACCTGCACACGGGGCCGTGTCCAACGAACACGGGGCCGTGTCCAGGATGTTGTCGTTTTCTATAAATGCAGCCAAGAATTCTGCACATTTGGACCAACTTGGGACAGAGATTTGAAAGAATCTTCTCTCAAACTATCCTAGGTAAGTCTAAAAGAAGGTTCCAACAACCCATCTTGTCCTTTCCTCTTCTAGCCATTTCCTTCTTCTCCATCTTTCTCCAAGAACTACCATTAAAAAGTTTGAATTCTTCAAACTTTGTGGTAGGAATTGATGAGTTTTGTTCAAGGAATCTTGGTAAAAATATGTTATGTAACATTGTTTTAAGTTATTAATGTTTAAAAAAGACCCCACAAGTTCAGAAAATAACTTAAAATTTCAAGTTTCCTTGCTTCAAAAGTCTGTAGAAAGATGAACACGGGGCCGTGCTCAATGAGCACGGGGCCGTGTCCAGATACTCTTTCATCAAATAAACTATTTTTTAGTTTATTTTTCGTAGAATGTTGAGCGAAAACAGTGAAACATCATCCGTGCATTCATCAAACATCCGAAGAGGAAGGAGACCCTCCGTTGAAGCTACGCTTGTGCACTATATGATAGCATTAAGGGAGGCTCTCGACGAAATGACGTCAGTAGAGGAGGTCCTAATCGACCGTATTAACGATCTTACGGTGGGACCCGAAAGCAGCTTCCAAGAAATTAACCTCTTGCACCAGAGGTTAAATATTCTTGTAGCACCCCCAATGGAACCAGTCCTTCCACAACAGGATTGAAACTTGGCACTCGGGATTAACAACCCTACCGGGTGGGAAGACTTTCCTGCGGAGCCTCCCATGGAGCACCAACAAGAGATCCCGGTGGAAATCGAAACTCCTCAAACTAATGCAAATGAGCCTTCTTTTCTCCTTCCAAGGGAGGTGGAGGAGTGGCTCGCCGACATGTGAGGAAAGCCACACCGGGAAGAAGGAGTTTTAAAAGCCTTGTCTAACCAAGATTAGTAGCTTCTTGGAAATTTTGCTATCTAAAATAAAGTACGGGCTAGAACTCCATGGTTTAATATATCATTGTTTTCATATTTCGTTTTATGTAATGTCTCTCTATGGTTGCAATGAGATGATGGTTTTTAAAAGTTTGATGGTTTATAATAAATAAAACACACTCATGGTGGTAAAGGATGACAAAGGGAACGAGAAAAATGGCCCCATGCACAAGAACAAGGTAACCCGACACAAAATTCTCCATTACAGAAGGCTCAACACGGGCCGTGCCCAACCAACACGGCCCCGTGCTGAACCCCCTGCAGAAAAATGTTTAGTTCAGGTAACTGGACACGGGCCGTGTTCACCAGACACGCCCCCGTGTCCAGGCTTCTGTCTCATTTCTTTAATTTTTGTTACTAGCACCTGAACACGGGGCCGTGTCCGGTCCCCACGGGGCCGTGTTCAGACTGCCAGTAACATAAATCTTTGCTTTTTAACACCACATTACACATCCAATCAACCTAAAAATTTATTTTTGGGACACATTGAGGACAATGTGTAATTTAAGTGTGGGGGGGGGGGGGGAAGCTAACACCTCGAAATTTTGCAAGTCCTAACAACAAGCCTTACACAAAACTCTATTGGAACCGCTAAACACCCCAAATTTTTTCAAAAAATTTTCATTTTTTTTACTTGTCTAAAGTTTAAGTTAGGAATCCTAAGATTAATAAGGTTATATTTTTACAAATTTTACAACCGGGAGCGTCGTGATAACAAGAACCAACATAAGAAAATTATGAAACGGCATAACAAGCTTAGTTAAAATTTGATTATATATGCTCGATCACATAAAAACCCATTCCCACAAAAGTGAGTTTTGAGCCTTTATTGAGCATACAAATTCACATCTTTAGACTAAATGCTCATTTTTCGTTTCTTGTGTGAAATAGCCGCTTGGTTCTTACAACTCTAGGACTTGCCACGACGATTCATTCCCGGTCCTTACCAACTTAAACCCAAGTAAGTAAATGATGGAGGCATTAGGACTAACCATTTTTCTTTCTACACCATTATTTTTCAATTTTTTTTTACCACCTAACCAAAATCCCCCTAGTTAACCCCTTTGAGCCTAAACCTTTCATTTCTTTACCCTAAAACCCTTTTTACCCACCAAAAACTCTTTTTATTTTTTTCACCCTTTATTTTAGTAACAAGCTCGGTTTTTCGTAAGCTCGGTTTTTTTGTACTATAAAAAAAATGAATGATGAAGTTAAAAACAAACAAAGCTATGAAATCAAAAGCTTGTTTGGAGAAATACTTCAAAATAAAAAGTCACTAAAAACAAAGTGTTTTACGAAAACCGACGCTTTTTACGCTTTTCGCCCTTTTACTAACCACTAACCCAACCACCCACCTTTAGCCCAAGCCTAACCCTTCACCCAAAAAGTCCTCTTGATATTTACAAAGGTATATAGTTAAAAAGGAGGATGATTGATTGCTTGGCAAGCTTATGGTAGGAATAAGTTCCATGCCGCTCTCGACTGATTCACTAAAAAAATACACCTTCGGCCGAGTGTTGAGTGATTTCTCACGTGAGGTATGTGAACTTGTATATAAATGAAATTTTAAAAAGGCATGCTAAGCCTAAATAAGTAATTTCTCTTATGAAACGTTCTAAATAAATCATAACGAATAGGATTGTAAATAAATAAAAATAAAACCCAAAAAGATCTTGGATTCCCGACACTATATGACAAACCAAAAACCTTCTCTTCTACCCAATCCATTTGGGAGTGTAAGCCTCATATTTAAAGAGTTTTGCTTGAGGACAAGCAAAAGTTCAAGTGTGGGGGTATTTGATGTGTGTAAAATGCAACATATAAATTACATCAAATAAGGCATAAAACTAACTCTTTTTGAGTACTAATGTTGGAAAAAGAGTGTTTTTGTCTTCCTTTTGTATTTTCAGGATGAAATGAGCTCAAATTCACAAAAGAAGCAAAAAGACAGCTAATTCTAACATAAATACAAGAAAAGGAACAAAAGTAGATTGCCCGAACCCTCAACAGCATCCTCCCAAGCAGAGAAGAGAAAACAGAAGACTGAACACGCCCCGTGCTCAGCCAGCACGGGGCCGTGCCCAAGAAGCAGCAGAAAAGACAAACCTGTAGAAGCTTCTATTGCCCACCACGGAGCCGTGTCCAGTGAGCACGGGGGCGTGGTGAAAGTACAGCAGGCGCATTAATTGAAATTGCGAATTACAATTAATGAAGAGAGAGAGTGTCAGACGGGAACGGGGGCGTGTCCAGCGGACACGGGGCCATGCCCAGCCTTCTGTTCAGCCTATAAATAGGAGTGCTTGGTTTCATTTCAACTCATCCCTTGGCACACCACCTCTCACACACTTCATCCACCACCCACCACCACCATAACACCATCATCCACCACCATCATCCATTGTCCATCATAGAGTGTGTGAGTCGTCCCGGGATCCAAGATTGATCGTAAGAGTTCTTGACAATCAAAGGCCATGTTTGCCTAAGTCTCTTACATCACTTGGTGAAGACAAGTGTTTAGTATAATACTTTTTATTTTTAATCTTTTGCACTTTTTATATGGTTTTGTATTAATGACTTTAATAACTAGTTGCTTATGTTGAAGGTGATCTTTCCTTATCGTTTGTCCGTGGTGTCTTGGCATTATTTTACTGTCTATATAAAATAAAAGATTTTCACCATTCATATCTCCACGGTCTATATGGAGGTATGTTGGCTACCTGGTCGGGGGTTAAGGGAATGGTTTGGTAAGGGTCTTGCCCTTGTTCAGCGTTTAGAGGTCCTGCAAGGGACCTGGGTCAATTTTAGTAGGATCTCCTTCAATGCCCATAGGTATTGGATGGCGGGGATCCAAACTCTTTGACCCCCTCATAAGTTAACTACTATTAATGCTATAACCCGGCTATTTAGGACTGTATCCCTGCTGACTCAGACTACTTAGCCGAGGGTAACGTCACCGCCAAAAGCGGGGCCTACCACAATTTGCATTAATAACTTAATTCATTATCTTTCAATAATCCAACCTTTTAGGATTGTATCCTTGTTGACTCAAACTACTGGGTTGAGGGTAACGTCGCCTTCAAAAGAGGGGCCTACTACAATAACTAAGATAATCTCTTAAACAAGTGCAAAAGTGCAAAAATAATCAAAGGTTATACTAATACACGAGTCGGATCCAAGTGATTCATCTTGTCTATCTGTTTTTATTTTATTTTTAGTTTTCAGCATTTAGTTAGTTTTTATTTTCTTAGTTTAAAAATCTTTTCTAACTTTTTGATTTGATTAGACGTTGAGGATAAACCGGTACTAAAAGCTCTTGTGTCCTTGGACGACCTCGGTATCTTACCAACACTATACTACGTCCACGATGGGTGCACTTGCCCATATGTGTGTTTAGTGTTAGTGAATATCGTGTTTTATAAATTTAAAACTTGGCTAAAAGTGTAAAAAGGGCTTAATTATACATCTAAATTATATTACACTACACACGCATCAGTGATTCACGGTTCTTGTATCTTTTCAGATCTATCAAAGAATCACAGTTATAATTACGTCTCGTGTGTTCGATCACGTTCGTGTACGGATTCCGCACGTCACACGTTCGGTTCGCAATCGTTTCAGAGTCAAAACCGGTCCTAACAGGAAGAAAGAAAATCAGGTAGCAAGTAGCCTGAAACATGTCAGCAAGCAAGAGGATTCGAATCACATGTGAAAGAAGCGTTTAAGAAGAAAACCCATTCGAGTTAGCAAGAAAGAAAGTTAGCAAGATACCGCACCCGAGTGGTTCGTTTAGCAAGAGTAAGATTCGAGCCATGAGCGGTTCGTAGCAAGAAGCAAGTAGCAAGATTGAATCTTTGTGATTTGGATAGCATGAAACGCAAGCAAGAACAAGAAAGTAGAAGGAAACAAGACAATTAAAAAGTCGGATCTAAGTAAGCCGATCAAGCATGAAGCAAGTGAACCAGGAAGGCAAGCAGCAAAGAACTGACATCAAGATTAAGGGGGTGAATGTTGGGTATAATCTTGATGTTTCGGGTCGGTTCAAGTCGAGTACGGGTCAAGTCAATTACATGTCATGCAAATAAAACGTGTCAACAAAAGAATTGGTCCATGTTAACCGAGTAGTATGGAAAAATATGGAACAGATTACGTGGAAAGTTTGTTGTTATAGTTATATTTGTTTTATTTAAGTAGCAGGAGTTTATGTATTCAATAGCCCATTTTCTAGTTGTAATTTCTTTTGAAGTTCAATACAAAGAAAGAGTACGTAAATTGTGTGTAGTGTGTGTTTGCAAACTGGCCTGAACCAACATTAAGTTCTGTTGAAATAAAGCAGAGTAGTTGAGGCTTTGCCTTTTAGTAGTTCAGGGGTGTTGTCTCTAGTTTTTGCCTTCCTTTTGTCGGAGATCTCTCGGGTATCGCGGTTAAAAATTTCAGTGAAGTAAACAATAATCAAGGTTTTACTACTCTCTTATTCGATAATGAAAATGCAAATGCCGCTTTATAGGCATCATGTTGGGTTTATTTCGATCGGATCAAGATCGGGTCAACGCATATTTATTACTTAAATCAATAAGGAGAAGATGGGATATACAGAGAGAATGAGATGGGAAACTAGAACAATTCACTCACAAGCTAATTCATGCCCTACATCTCTTTCTACCCTTGGTTATAACCGGATGATCCCCATTCCATCCATTTTACTTGTTGGGCCTTTACTATTTCTTGATTTGGGCTGCTTGTTTGGATCCATTGTACTGGGAAGAAACAGAAGCCAAACTGAGTGTTTAGTGGTACGTTTCTGGTAGGCGATTGAATGAGAAATGAGTGAGCAGTGGTAGTACGCTAAAGTTGGCCAACAAGAATCCTCAATGACATCCTTAAATAGATGTTAAGGCGATACAACTGAAAGAGTTGCGGGGGGAGCAATGATAGCTGTTGTTGCTCCGTATAGAAAAAAGGTTAGTTAATAGGGGCAGACAAAAAAAATTGCCGGGGTGTCAAGCAAACTTGGTGATGTGTCAATCAAGCAGGACACAGTGTTCTAAAGAATGCGAATAATAGATAGAGCATCGGAGCCATTAATCACAAAGGAAAAAAAGGCTCAACCAAACTAGAATGGTATGGTCATGTTGTTTGCTTGATTAGATGACCAAAATTGCAACCAGAGGAGTGGATATGCGAGTTCATATAGCTGAAGGACTAGTTGGGGACAGGGTTGCATAGGTGGTGGAGCAAGAGGGAAGACGAAACAATCACAACTTGCAAAAAGGGATTGGGGGGCGGGGGTCAACTTTAGAGAGAAGAACGTCACACGCATCAAATGAATCACCTAAAAATGAGTCCACTGCCGTCAATGCTTTATCATGTTTCCACAAGTCCCAAACCTGAAAGCGATGTCTAAGGTAGTGCATAGACATGCATAGACAGGTGTCCAGACAACGCTTCAGAAGGTACCTGTTTCGTCGGATCTCCAAGCATCCATTGCTTGTCGTTATCCTCCACAGTAGTGCCTAAGAGGTGAACGGTCATGCCTTCGCACATCGTGTACTTTTATTGACCAAGATAGGGTTGACTTGTACTTGCTGAGTTGATATACACGAGCGTGTCTATCTCGTAGTTGGTAGATTCTCTTGGAACTTTTGATTTTTGCCACATTTTTCGCTTCTTTTCATCCATAACTCTTAGAAACCTGTAATTACCAAATAAGAACGATTTGGATAGTATTTTAATGATAAATTCATAAAAAAGTACCGTAGGGTAAATATGCATTTAAAAGATGTATAACTGATAGCAAATCAAATATCACGTTGTTCTGACTTGGTTTTGAGACAAAAGGTGTGTTTTTTGGAACTTTGACTCTTGGTAATGCTTATTACGTTTCGGATGACATTTATTATGGCCTTGCTATAATCGTTTATCTTGATTTCTAACGCAAGAAGCTATAGTTCATATCAAAGAATTGTCATCCATATCTTTTCGTAGCTTGATTATCACATCCTTGAGCATCATTTGTACTTTATTGCGTAGCAGATCAACAATAGCTTTCGATTTGTCTAGAAGACCATTTATGAGTAAATTACAAGTTTTGTCCTTTATCTATGTACCATTTTGCAGGCGGTGTCTTTTGGCGCAAAACTTTACGAGTTATGTACTAAATGTTTCAAAATCTTGCATGGTATGTCATTTGAGCCTGACCTAGTTAATTTTTTTTGTTTAAATCTGGTCACTCCAAGGGTATTATTGTCTTTTCCCTTCCTAATTTATAAATGATTTTTTTAGGAAAACAAAACAACAATACCCATCTTGGAATTCCTTTCTCTAAACATACCCACACACACTCTCTCTCTCTCTCTCTCTCTCTCACTCTCTCTCTTTCCAACCATCACTTGCCACCATCTGCTGCCACCACCTCCCACCCCCATCTACCGCCGACCACCACCACCCTGCATAACTCACCTCCACTGCTTCAATAGTGCAACCCCACCATTCCCACCATCACCATCCACCCACCATAGCTATAACTACACCAAAACCACCCATACAACCCCCTACCACTATTGCAACCCCGCCATAACCTTAATCACCACCCACCACTGTTGTTCCCACCGTTCCTGTCACTAGATTTTTTACAAAAAAAAATAATATCTAACTAATTACAAACAAATTTAAAACACAATAGAGAACACAACTATACCGCCGCTACTCCCACCGTTCCCACTAACACTGCCGCCCACCTGCAACCGTCCCTAACACCACCTATACCGCCACGCCTAACACCACCTATACCACCACCCCTAACACCACAACCACCCATCCACCACCAGATCCACCATCAAAAACGATTCCGGCCACCACCACTTGCAACCGCCCTAAGCCGCCCCTAACACCACCACCAGATCCACCATCAATGTGGATTCCGTTTCCGGGCAAACTATGCTTCCGGAAACATGAGACTATTTCGAATGTGGGGCACTTTTCTTTGAATGGTTCTAGAAATGCATATAGTTTGGAGTGAGAGAGAGAGAGAGAGAGAGAGGAAGTTTAGAGAGAGAGAAAGTGTATAGTTTTGTTTTATTTAAATATCTTTTTTATTTTTACACAATAGTGCCTTGATATAACTTTTTTTACACAATACTCCCTAGGGATGTGAAATGACAAGAATATACTCATGTGCAAGGCACATGGCCATACTATACCAAAAAAAAATTACTGGTTATGCTCAAAGGATATACTGTGCAAGATTTTGAAACATTAAGTATATAACTCGTTAAGTTTCGTCCAAAGGATACCGCTTGCAAAATGGTATATAGATAAAGGACAAAACTAGTAATTACTCCCATTTACATTAATCTCTGCCCTGTCTAAACATTGGAAAAGATCATTAGGTAATTGGGCTCGAAGGCCTATTATTGTACACTCCGTCTAAGTAACTCACTTTTCAAGGATCTTAACTTTTGTAGGTCCAACTAGAGGAGGATCTAGTCGCCTAATCCTTGTATACGACAAACCCGGTTGTGCGAAATCTAACCGGATATGCAAACCGAGATAAGAACACGAAGACACATAGATTCAACGTTTAAATCTCACAATATATTAAAAACAGAAAGTTGTTTACAACGATTACATAAGATACGCTCTCAACTTTCTCGGTTCTCTCTGAGTTCTTTTTGTTCTCTCACTTGTGTGTCTGTGCTTACACTTCTGTGTCTTCTGTCTTTAGTTGTTGTATATATAAGCATCAAGGTCGACGAAATACTTGTGCAGCCGATGAAACATCCTCAGGCGACGAAACACTCATGGCGAAACACCAAGAGTGACGAAACAAGGGGACTTTCGTCACACCCTTATATTCGACGAAACATGTGTTTCTTCAATAGGTGCTTCGTCATGATCATATGCAGGCTGGACTTTCGTCAATCATCAGGAAAACATGAGCAGGAGTTTCGTCCCAGACAGCAGCAACTGATATATCTGCAACCTGCAGATCAGCAATGTTCACTGAGACTTGATGGAGGATCTCGAGCCTCGGTCTGCATTTTGTAGTGATGTCGAACCGAACGGGCCGCGTCCACATATATGCATCAACAAACTCCCCCTTGGACGCTGCTCGTGAGGGTCCATCTTCCATGTCTTTCATGTCGGAGGATCTTCAAAGTCTTCACGCGTCGTAAGTAGAAAATGTATCAACAAACCCCCTCTCATTTAGGAAGTGTGTTAACAAACTCCATTTTCAGCACTAGATCCTTGAGGTGTTGATGAGAGGTCAGCGGCAACTCGATCATCTTTTATCTTTTGACTGCCTCCACGTCGTGTCTTCATTCCAAAGCTTGTTATCGAACACGTTCTCTTTGCCTTTAGCTGGTTTGATGTTGCATCTGCAGACACAGGAAAGCTAAACGCGTAATGAGAACAACCGCTTGGAATATAGTTAACATTTAAACAAACGACACACATGTGACCAATTTTCAATCAACTGCCGTCCGACAGTTTGAAAGTTTAACAAATTGTTCAATTTTAGTTTTTAACTTTCAAAAACTTGCAAATTTCGACCGTTTATGAAGATTTAGTTGTTTTAGTTTTCATTCAGGTTTCAGGTAACGAAGACTTGAGTTCCAACATCGGGCAATCAAAAGAAATTAGAAATAAGTTTTTTTTTTTTTTTGGCTTTTATAAAGTTTATATTAAAACACACCTAAAATATTTTTCGAATTTTGAATATGTGAAATGTAAAGACGGAAAGAAGTAAATAAATATATACAAAGATGCAGAAACTGAAAGAATTAAATAAATATTTACAGACATTCTTTTTGTGAGTTTTGAGGGTAGGAGAATCATATCAGCGTACGTTCACGCCAAAACGCTCTTGTTGTTCAATTAGTTAACATTTAGATAAGCATCCTATAACAATTATCGGTATTGTTGTCCACTTAAGCTCAACTTATCAGATGTAATCGCGGCGAGGGGATACGATTAGTGTATGATTTATACTTACCGACCAGTGTTCATCCACTCACGACACATTCCCGTATCAAGGTATGCACGAGAGTTCATCTTACTGGTGAGTATACCATTTATCATCTGTTTTGACGTATATGAAAATGTGAGATACTCACTTATTTTGAATTGAAAACAAGCCCTACGTGATAGAATCACTTATTGATGAGGAACTTGATTTTCAGATGCATGAGGGCACATGAGCAAGTCCGTGAACAGATCAGTACAACATACAACAAAGAGACGAACTTGACTCCCGGATAAATGTGATATATTATCACTTATTGAGTTTGGACATGTGATTGTTGATCACTTATTATGGTCGTATGCAGTATGTACACGTATGTATGGTATCATGGAAGATCTAGACTTCGTCTCCGTTGTTTTCGGTAAAAGAAACGGAACAACCATGATACCTAGATGATAAACAGCATAAAGACCACGTATCTCAGAACCTCGGCAATCTATCAAACAAAATTTCGATACTAAGACCATATGCCAATGGGTGGTTCCCACGTGGTCTTCAGTCGATTTAAGTTTATATCACCCTGCACACTTTAAAATGATTGTGAGCCTACCGACACATCTTATATAGAGCTGCTTATCATTTTTCGTTTAAGGTTTAAAGAGGTTTGGACATACCACTGATGTACTATCATTTTCTCTTTTGCTCGCCAGGAAACTCATTTTTGTTTTTCTATTGTTTTTGTGTTTTTGAAATTTTTCGATGTTTTTGGATTTTTAAAAATTTTCAATGTTTTTGTATTTTTTTCGTTTTTACCCCCCTAAAATGCAAAAAGTATGAGAAATTAAGAAAACACAAACAAATATTTACAAAAATGATTTTCCGATGTTGGTTTTACTCTGGTTTGACCTTAATGCCGTTTACCATTAGTAAATAGTCAAATCGTGATTTGTCAAAAGCTTTGGTAAAAAGGTCGGCACGTTGGTCATCAGTGTGGACCTTAACAACATCGATAAGCCTTTTATCAAAGCAATCACGTATGAAGTGATACTTAATTTCGATGTGTTTGGTCTTTGAGTGCTGCACATGATTTCTAGTGATCTGTAAGGCAGCAGAATTATCAACGAAAATAGGAGTAGATAGGAATTCAAAACCGTAGTCGCGCATTTGTTGTTGCATCCACAGGACACGGGAGCAACAACTTGAGGCAGCAATGTATTCAGCTTCGCATGTAACTAGGCGATTTCCTAAAAAATGACATCTAGCCGTTGTGGATTTGCCGTCGATTTTGCATCCGCCAAAATCAGAATCACTGAAAGCGATCAAGTCAAGGTTATTATCCCTAGGGTACCAGAGACCGGTGTCTGGGTATCCCTTCATATAACGAAAAATCCTTTTTACAGCTGCAAGATGTGAGGCCTTCGGGTTAACTTGATATCTGGCAAGCAGGCACGTTGGATACATTATATCTGCTCTTGATGTTGTGAGGTACATAAAAGATCCGATCATCGCGCGGTAGTATGAGGGGCTAACAATTTCACCCTTCAAGTCTGGATTAATTCCATGATTTTGCTGTAGTGGGGTACCAATGGGCGTTGCATCAGCCATCTGGAACCGGCTCAAGATGTCACCAACATATTTAGTCTCAGTTTGCAGAACTTGTAGGCCCAAAAAGAAATTCATTTCCCCTATTGCGCTCATCTCGAATTTATCCTGCATAATGCGCTCAAAGTTCCTACACAAAACATCGTTAGTAGAACCAAATATAATACCACGTATACCTGTACCAATAGAAGATCTCCATCAATTGATAAGACCTCTGTGAAATCCATTCTCCAGCAGATAATTAGATAAGGTTGCATACCAAGCTCGTGGTGCTTGATGTAGACCATAGAGAGCTTTGTTCTGCAACCAAACCCGATCAGGGTGAATAGGATCTTCAAAACCTGGAGGCTGTTCGACGTACACCTCTTCTTCAACCACATCATGTAAGAATGCACTTTTCAAGTCCATTTGGTAAACCTTGAATACTTTGAAGGACGCGTAGGCTTGAAAGATCTGAATAGCTTCAAGACGTGCAACCGGTGCATAAACTTCGTTGTAGTCAATCCCTTCAATCTGACGAAAACCTTGAATGACTACTCTCGTTTTGTTTCGAATGACTACTCCACGGTCATCCTTTTTGCACTTATACACCCAACGGGTACCAATCTTCTTGTAATCTTCAGGTTTATCAATGAGCTTCCAGACCCTAGCTTCTTGAATTGCTGCAGTTCTTCCTGCATAGCTTCCACCCACGCATTATCTTTCAAAGCTTCTTTCCAAGATTTTGGTTCTTCTTGTGATACATAACACACGAAGGACCAATCGTTTTGTTGACCAGATTCTCGAATCGCCGCATAAAAGCCTGCATTGTTGTTGTTTCGCAACTGGTTTCTCGTTTGAACACCACTTTGTACATTACCGATGATGTTTTGTTGAGGATGGGTATTGTGAATTCTTGTTTCTGGATTATCTGGAACTGGAATATTTGTACCCAGATTGTTGAGATTGAGATCAACAACCAATTCAATACCCTGAACTGGCGAAGAGGATGATGCAGTAGCTTCAGCTGTTTTAGGGGCGTCCACTGGAGGTGTAGCCTCTGAAGTACCATGAACAACTTCTTGGTCTGCATCGAGAAATTCATCATCCTATGAAGATTCGTTCAGTTTGGTAGCATCATGAAAATCCTCATTGTCGAGAGTATTATTGTTCACTGAAGATGGTTCTGGATTGTTGACAATAATTGGACGAACCAACGGTGAACCTGTTGCGTTGTCACTCTCGAAAAACATCTTTGCCGAAACGTTTTATTCCACTTCTTGAATATTGATCGAATTGAAAAAGTCATCGTACTCAAACATCCATGGCTGACCAGGACACTTGACTGGCAATGTGTGCCTTTGTACTCTGACTTCAGATCATTCCTCGACCCTTTTTGTTTCTAGATTCCAGACTCTTAAGTTCGGGGTGGCATACCCAAGAAAGTATCCTTCAATTGCTTTTGCCCCAAACTTTCCATTCAGATCGATCATTGTGTAGGGAGCTCCAAACGGTTCAAGATATTGTAAATCTGGTTTTCGTTTGTGAAGAAGCTGAAAGCAGGTCTTGTTGTGTCTTTTTACTGTAAGGACTCGATTCAATGTGTAACATACAGAGGCCACAGCTTCACTCTAGAATGGAATGGGCAACTAGGACTCTACCAACATAGTCCTAGCAGTTTCGATCAATGTACGGTTCTTACGCTCAGCGACGCCATTCTGTTGAGGAGTGTAACTTGCACTGAATTCATGAAGAATACCTTTGGATCTACAGTACTCCTCCATGGCATGATTCTTAAACTCGGTTCCATTGTCGCTGCATATCCGTCTAACTTTCAAGGTATACAAATTCTCAATCGTTGTGATCAACTTTTTGATAATCTCGAAAGTATCACTCTTGTGTGCCACAAACGCCACCTAAGAAAATCTTGAATAATCATCAGTCACCACGAGACAGTACTGATCATTCCTGATGCTTTTATGCTTGACAGGACCGAACAAATCCATGTGCAAATGTTCAAGCGGAACGGCCACCGTGTTGATCTTCTTAGCCGGGTGCGACTTCTTTCTTTGTTTCCCTTTCTGGCATGAAACACAAACGTCTTGAAGATGGAAATTTTTAAGAGGAACACCAGTCACTAATTCATTCGACACCAAATGATTCATTTTCCATAAATGAATGTGTCCCATCCGTCTGTGCCAAGAGATTGAATCCTTTTATGTGGCTTTGGAAACGAAACAGGTTGCTTGTGCAGACGTTGTATTTGCTTGGCTCATATCAAGGACATACAAATCATTAATCCTTGGAGCAGATAAGAGAATCCAGTCTTTAGGAATCTTGAAACCGGGTTTCAGCACATAACATCCATTTGCATCAAAGTGTACTGAAAACTTCTTATCACAGATTTGTGAAACGCTGAGAAGATTGTGATCAATTTGTTGCACAAAGTTGATCATATCAAAGCTTACAACCCCGTTGGATACTATTCCTTCACAAGTAATATATCCGCCTTTATCTCCAGCAAAAGCAACATAACCTCCTCTAATAGATTTAACGTCGTAGATAAGCTTCATGTCGCCTGTCATGTACCTGGATGCCCCACTATCAACAATCCAATGACTGCTGAAAGTTCCTCCTGGAACATCGTGCACATGAACTCACATGATTAGTTGGAGATGGGGACCCAAGCCATTGTGGTCTTGGGTCTTCCATTTTCATCAACAAAAGTTACTTCAATTTTTCGATGGTTTGGAAATTGTGATGTTCCCCATGAATTCGTGGTCAATTTGGGTTTTCATGTCTGTTGAGTTTTACCAGTTTGATTGTTTGAAATTTTAACTTCTTGTTTGTTTGAAGTTTTAGAAATTTCTGGTTTGACAGAGACATGTTGTTTTTGAACCACGTCAGTTTTTATTGCCTTCTCAATTACCTTGACTTTTTGGCGTCTCTGTTTCTTTTCCCTTTCTTTTACAAGACGGGGATCTAGTTTTGAAGAAACAGATCGCTTTCGATAATTTTGTTCATGGGGATCATCAACTTTGGCTTTTAGTTTATGAAGATACGGACAATTTCGAATGATATGCCCAATTTCACCACACTCAAAACATGATCTTCGTTCAACAATCCCCGAAGTATCATATGACTGTCTTGTTGATGAACTTTGTGATCCCGAGGTACTTGGTTTTAAACTGTTTTGTTCATTTCTTTTCAAAAGTTTAACTTGAATGATATGATCTAAGTTAGATTTATTCGCAAAATTTTCCAATTTATCTGTTCCCTTTGATTTCACAAAGTTCACCTTTTTGTTCTTCTTTTGGTTCGGTTCCTTTCGACCTTGAGTCGTTGATTTTCCATTTGGTTTATGTAACACCTCGAAAATTTACGTCCAATGATGTATTGACACGTGTCATAGACTTTGCATATGCAAAAACAAACTTTAGAGGGACTAAAGTTGACAAACGGTGGAAACTATGGAACGTAAGGGTCCAAAGTGTCAACAATGGATAAATAGACTCTATAATAACCCTACATAATGTTTATAACCTTAAACGGATGGATCATGGATCATACGAAGCGGAAATTGCACAAAAGTGAGGAATTACAAACTATAGGGGCTAAAAGTGTCAACATGTTGAATTTATACCTCTGAGTGAACTTTTGGCAGACCTGAAGCTTTGTGATGCTAAAATATACTCACTAGAATATGTGGTAAAAATTTCATGAAGTTTCGTTATCGTATGAGAAAGTTATGGCCAAAACCGTACTTGAGGGGTTAAAAGCGTCAACGTCGAATTTCATGGCTTTTCGGGTGAGCGCAAAGTTATCCGAGGACATTACCATGTTGGTAAATGTCCCAAGGTACTTAAAAACCAGATTTGAGGGTTTACGAGTCAAAATAAATAGCCGAAACCTCGCGTGCAAAGACAGGGACCAAAGCTGCCATTTTTAATCCAAGTTTGGCAGCCCAGGTGCAGCTTTTTGCGAATCAGGGGCTGTTTAGTCCATTTTTTTTGTGGGAAACAGCTGGGATCACCTCCTAAATGCACCAATGGATGGACATGCAAGTATAGGCACCTATAGACTCCTTACAACATCTGATTTCCTTTATAAATCAGCTCATTTCTCCATTTTTTTGAGGCACTTGTGATTGTAAACAAGAACACCCAACTATCAAAACTTCACAAGGCTTTTCCAGGAGCAATCTGATCGTCAAGGCAGCCTCCTAGTGTTATCTAAGCTTCATTAGGACCTTTGTAAGCCTTCATATCACTCTCTAATCCGTTCTAGCATAGATTATTAGTTAAGAGTCAAACCGTTGTTCATAAAGTTTGACTTTTCGATTAAACGAAATTGGCTCTGTCATTTCTCAAATTGAAACCACTTATAAGTTGGTATTTATGTGGGGAACAAACCCTCAAAAGGGTATTCTCTGATTCCCACTCTAAGCATGCTATTTGTCGAGTCAAAGATGTTCTTAAAAAGTCAACAGAAATCGTTTTTGCGAAATATAGCATAAATGGTAATGTAGATGACATGCAATCAGTTTGATCATCAAAAATAACTTATAATGAATACAAAAATGTGTTTTAGCATAATCAACTCGACAATCATTAGTATAAACTCGGATCGGAACCGAAAGTCTTGTAAAACGACTTTTTCGTTGACTCTCGATTCGGATCCATGCATGCATGTTTCAGATCTGTATTAGAGTTTATTTTTGACCATTTTTATTTTAGTTTAACTCTCTGGAATTTTTGCATCTTGAGTCTATGCTTAACCGATGTATATGCATGTTTCCGATTATGCTTAAAAGTTGACTATTTTGCCCTTTTTGATATAAAACGTGATTTTTGGAAAAGTGAAAGAGTAGAAATCTTTATTATTAATTTATAAACTTGCACTGAAAATTTCAGATCAGTTGGTGGTCCAGATTTTGAGTTATGGCCGATAGCGTAAAACTATATCTTTATGTTTAATAAACGGCGCATTTAGCGTATAACCTAATTGAGGCCACTTTTTGATATGAAACTTTTTACCCACTGATGTTATATAATATTTTGGGATTTTTGATGATTTTTATTTAATTTTTGGCTGAACGCATCATAGGTCGCTAAGTCGATTCGGTTAATGCCGGTTTTGACCGTTTAAGCCATAAAATGAGTTTTATACATCCTTTTGACCCCAAACCTTTTTCTACTGATTTTATTTGTTAAATAAATTATTTTGAGCATTCTGGAAATATAAAAATCTCAGCTTTCTTTTGAAAACCCGGAAACGGCTCTAAATCGCATTTTTAAGCGTTTCTAGCGCATAGTAAGCGTTATACTCATATTAAACATATAAGACTCATACCTACTGATGTATTTAGCATATTTTCATATAATAGCAGTAAGTATAAGATTTTGAACTCAGATTTCCAGTTTTGACATTTTTAGCCCTTGTGAAATTACTAAAATACTCCTACGGTGCATAGTTTGATTTTAAATGATAAGTTTGGTATATGGGTCATACCCTACTGTTATAATATGCCAAATTAAGTATATGTACGGTATAAATCAGACCCGAAACCCAGATTTCCAATTTAACTCTTTTATAGCATTTTAAATGATCAAAATGCCCTTCTAAGGCATAAATTGAGTTTAAAATTTATTCGGGGCATAATAGAACATAACTTGCTGATATTATATCATATTTAAAGCATATTATCTCAGGGAACTTGCATATGATTCTTTTGGTTACCGTAACGCCCTTTTTGCGTTCGGTTCGGTTTGCGTAAATTGACCGAAACGGGTCAAACGTTATCATTTTTATCTCAATATCCAGAATGTGTTTAGTATACCCATATTATACAAGTATTCAAACTTGTCGGGTCTAAATCACATTTTATCCGGTCTTCGCTTAATCGTGCGTCTTAACCGTATATTTCTTTAAGACTAATCGGTCTAAGCTTAGGCTTAATTAAAGACCCGTTAGCAGTCTAATTGGTTATTTATACCATCATTCCAGAATAGAGCCTTCCGGTAAATTGTACCTACGCTTACTTAAGTGAATACGGCCTAGTTATTATTCTTGCTATTTAAGACAGGAGCTAGCTCAGGTAAATACTTTTAACTTATTTTCCTTTATACGGGCTTGGGATACGGTATTATAAAAAAAATACCGCTTGGTCGGGTGTGGAAACCGTTTAATCAGAGATGATTAAATTGCATAATCCCGTTTTAATATGTATTGATTGATAACAAATAACATTGGGGGTTAATGACCGTGTCCTGGATATCCTTGGCTCATTTTAAAAAGTGAATGGCCACGACGTAAGCACAAGGTGTAGGCAAAACACCTCCTGTTGCATATGTATAACGTATACTCACTCGTAAGGGTATCTTCTTGTGAGATTATATTTGTGGTGTGTCGATTAATCTTGTCCGGCTTGTATTGTATAATCACCGGCCCTAAATGTTGGACAACCATGTAAATCGGATACAAGATTTTTATTAATAAAATTGTCCCAAGTATAAAGATTAATCTTGCCTCTGTGCATTTTAATCAATGTGTCAAGATATTTTGTGCCGTTTGCACTCGAATCACTTTTCAAACTCTTTTTCCAAATTGAGTCAGTTAATTGTATTTACCAGTGTAAACTGACGTATTTTCCCAAAAGGTTAAGTGCAGGTACTATACGTACTAGGCTGGCTGTTTCCTAAGAGCGTCCACAATAGTCTCGCAAGCTCGGACGACAATAACTGTTGAACAATTTATCTTATTTTATTTGATCCGCCTGTGGATCCGTTTCAACTACTCGTGATATTTATTATTACATTTTATTTAAAGTTGAAATGAATCTATTTCTGCTTCCGCTGTGCATTTATATATTGTGTTGTTTGCCTATGATGATGCCAACTACGTCACTATACTCCCCGCCGGGCCCACCGGTGACACGTGGAAAAATTGGGGTGTGACAGGTTGGTATCAGAGCCAACATTGAGTGAATTAAACACTAGCTTTTGTGTTTAATCTCAATGACACAATTGCACATTCCTAAATCTTCTGAGTCTAGACTTAACATAGGAATACTTCCAATCCTAATCTGGAAAATTCTACTTCCAATTTTTTTTTTGGATACGTCGCCAAGCGAAGAAGCTGTATTAGAAATTCTCCACAATCTGGAGCCTTTAAGTGCTGAGCTTCGTAGCGCGGCGGGGGTGAAACGAGCATCCAAGGAGAGAGCATTCAGAAATAACTTGAAGAAGAAACTCCTTTTGCTGAAGATCGTTTCCTTAATAGTCCTTATAAGGACATATTTATCTTTCGGTCCCTTCGAGGACACATTATCCCTTCAAAGACCCGCTTAGGTCAACTTTGTACTTTTATTTTCATATAATGGATTGATTAAATTAAGTTTTCATTCTAAACATGAAATATGAAATGAATGGAAAATAACACCCCTCAGAAGGGAAATGCCCACGGGCTATACCTATTGTCCTAAAAGACAAACGACAGTTGAAGTCTACAACTCCCTGTCAAGAGAAGGTAATGAACGTGATTCAAACCTTAATGCATCGATTCTCTGAAATCATGGCTTACAAAAATTTAGAACTGTCCTTGTGACTAGGCCTTATGCGCCACTTTAATATCCTTAATGTTTTATAACTAGGATAAATTATAATGGAAAATACTAATTAAATATAACTAACAAGTCAACCAATATGGTTTATATTACAATGGTTGATAAATCGTCAAAGATGATGATTCCATAATAATCTCTGAATAAATCATTGTTAATATTTATGTAGCAATCAAGCTACATGGCTAGATTAGATGAGGTTAACAATCACTTGAAGGAGAGCAATGATACTACCAGAATTAGTGTAACTGGAGCAGAACTGCAGGCAATAATAGATTATGCTGTTACTCGAGCTCTTGATCGACAGTATGATGAATCAAATGATACCCACTCCAAGACTCTATCTATGGCTCGTAGTGAGCCCCCTCCTGAAACACATGAGTCAAGGGAGGACGATGTCCATAACTTGTCAAATCAAAGGAGTATTCCGTCTAGACAAGTTGTGTTTCATCAAGAGGCACCAGTTAAGACCTGTTCATATAAATATTAACGCAGCATACAACTCTCCGTTGTACTGCGCTCTCCAAGTGTGCCTGTTCCCCCTTTGTCTCATGCAAGCCCAGAGACTTTACAGGAGAAAATGGGGCCATCGATTGCATGACATGGCTCGATGAGATGGACGCTGTTGTTGACATCAGCGGTTGTGCGGAGCAAGATGTTGTGAAGTTTGTTTCACAATCATTTAAAGGAGAAGCGTTGGCATGGTGAAGATCATTGCTCCAAGCCACGGGGAAAGTTCTACTCTACAACTTATCTTGGGGTCAATTTGTTGCTTTAGTCAAGGAAAACTATTGCCCTCAGCATGAAGTAGAAAAGATAGAATCGGACTTCTTGACTTTGGTCATGGAGAATTTGAATTGTCCGGCATATGTGACAAGTTTCAACACTATGTCCCGCCTAGTTCCTTATCTAGTCACCCCTGAACCTAAACGCATAGCGCGTTTCATTGGAGGCCTAGCACCAGAGATAAAAGGGAATGTTAAAGCATCTAGGCCAACCACATATAGGTCCGCGGTGGACTTATCCTTATCTCTCGCCTTAGACGCAATCAGAATTAAGTCTGTTAAGGCTTCTGGCGAGAGAAGAAGAGAAAGAAAGGAGGAAAACTCCCATCAAACTAACAAGAAGAAGAAGGGAAGCTCGGAGCGTGGGAAGGACTCCGAGTTTAGGAAGAACTCGAGTCTGTCGGATAACAGACCCAAATGCAATAACTGCAAAAAGCAGCATTTTGGAAAATGTACAATAGACCCACGCGCTAAATTGTGTGGAATTTGCAAGACCAAGGGCCACAAAACCTTAGATTGCAAGGGGTTAAAGAACGCCACATGCTACAACTGTAACGAGGAAGGGCACATCAAAACCAACTGCCCAAAGCTTATAAAGAATCCTGAGAGGCCAGGAAAACAAATGCATGAGTCTTCCGGATGAATGCCAGGAAGGATAACTATATAGCAGGTACTTTTCCTTATCAAGCAGTTTATGTAGAAATTTAATTGATACTGACACATGTGATTCAATAATGAACGATCACTGTTGAAAACTGTTATCTCCGTCTTAGTAGGACTTCGGTCATTTTATACGAAGTAGAAATTGGCCGATGATACTTTAGAAAATGCTCCAACAAACCTTAGATGGATATTTTATATCTAAATAGGAATCACTCTTTTCTGATATTCCTATGGCAAGCTTTCAAGCTACCTAAATTCTTTAATATAATAAAGACAGATATGACGTTTTGATTCTCTGTCAGAAAAGTAATGGACTAGGTCCAAATCTTTAATGCCATTGATGGTCTTTTGCGACCTAGGCTAAGTAATATTAATATATTTTAAACAACGTTCATTAATAATGTTAGTGCTATAATAGCCTGTATAGGTGATTGACACCATGGTTAGTATATATTAAGGCCATCAGGGTGAAAAATAGCAGTTGTTGGATTTCAACTAAGAAATTGTTTTATTGGTATTAGGAACCAATATCGAGTATGGCAAACTCGGGTAAGATAACAGTCAATCGCGCCATTGATGACGCGACGCATGCTAATGATGCTGAAATTGTAAACCTTAGAATTTCCAAAGATGTTCTTCAGACTATGATAGACGCAGTCGTTGGAAAAGCTGTGAAGAAGGCTGTGAAAAAGTTAAAGGAGCCCCATGCTGCTCGGTCCAAGTTTTATCTAGGACCACATTTCCTTACTCTTAAGGAGGATCTCGTTCATGCCTCGGATGCAAAGGATGAACTAAAAAGGAAAAGGGAGGTAGATAACTCCCAGAGTTCTAAGAAAAAGAACAAACAAAAGTCTGACAAGAAACTAGTATGTGAGACCTGCAAGAAGCGCCATTATGGGAAATGCAGGTTCGAACCAAAATCCAAATCGCAGTCCAGGGCTTGTGGGATCTGCAGGTCTAAGGGACATAAAACATTGGACTGTAAGGACATGAAGAATGCAGTTTGTTTTGGCTGTAATGAGAAAGGCCACATCAAGACTACGTGCCCTAAATATGTCAAAGGAAATGCGGCGGAGGAAGTAAAGCCAAAAATTGAAAGCGCCTAAAATGCCTAAGCTAACCCATAAATAATGACATCAGGTACATTCCTTGTCATTTTATCAGTAATTTAAATGCTAAGAGTGTTATTTTGGTTCAGATACTAGTAAATCCTTCATAAACTATAAGTATAACAAATTTTTTTTAAAACTCTTCATAAGGACTATATATATATATATATATTAAGTGTAAGGTAAAACTTACAAGTAGAAAATTTACTAGGACTATTTTCCATTCCTGTAAGAAATCGATAAGTCGCAAAAATGGTAGAATCGGCCGTCCCCGGAATCGAATCTGGGTCTAGGCCGCACCCTTTCGCGCGCATAGCCAACCGAGCTAAGCGCCTAGTTTGTGAAAACTTCCATTTTGATTAAATATAAGCACATGTATAATAATAAACCTTCATAAACCATAAGCCTAGTAAACTTTTATATTAGCCACAAGGTATAAATTACCAAGGAAACCTTAGTAACCGATTCCTCTAGTATCGGCAAGGGATCCTTCCGAAAGATCTAAGAGTACTCTTTCTTCGCATAGAATACGACAACATATGTTATTTTAATTATATTTTTTTCTTCTCTTTTTTTTTCTTCTCATTGTTTTATATCGCCTGCGAATGCCAAACTATGATTGATAAAAGTGCCATATGAGGATTGGCGTATTTTAGTGTGTCCCATGGATTACTTCCATGCCTGATCAGTATGGAGGTTTAATACATGGAACCCCTAAGATATCCCAATGATCGTATTGTACTAGAGTTGACTAGTAGTATTCGAAGAAGATATCCAGAATAGAGTTATCCCAATAAATATTCCCTGATAATGGAATATGAGGACTCATAACATAATTGTGTCACTTAATTGACACAAGCAATGATGGGTGAACTGGATTCTGAGATATGAAAATCTCTATAACCTCCTCGTATCGTGACGATCTTCTCCTAAGATTTCCTGGTTTACCCTAAGAGGCAGGTAGAATTAAGATTTATATCCCATTTAAGGCTGTATTATTATGAACTCTCCAAGACGGCTGGTACCATCACTGGATGAATCGAACCCTGATTTACTAAGTTTTAAGATAGAGGATTCATACAGCCTAACTCGATATCCTGATATTTGATTCGGTTAAGTAAGAAAGACGGTTCATTTGCTTATACATTTGATTACCGCAACCCTAATTAGGCAACAATTAAGAAATTCTATCAGTTGCCCAGGATCGTCGATTTGTTCGACTAACTGAAGGGATTGGCTATTTCCTTAAAATTAGCTTTAAGCAGTGGTTTGAATAACCACCTCACCTTATGATAAGATTTTCGATAAAAGTGGATATAAATGTCAAGGCTGCTCCTTGGGAGACCTTGTATAGATAAGATATTAAACATCTATTGCTAGACAGAAAATTGGTAAGTCCAATTATCAGGATCTAAAAGTTGCCTTGGAAACAACGAATAAGATCGAGCAAATCCATAGCCATCTATAAGTTGCCAGTATTCGGCAGAGAATCAAGGATTCAAGTAAATAGCAAACCTCCTAAGTTCTTGTTAAGAAATAAGGTTCAACAATAGATATCACCCTGGAAAGGTGTGCCAATCTGTTAATTGTCAGGCTAGTAAGCTCTGAATATATAAAACCATTCGAAGTGATCGAATATATAAAGATCAAATAACTTATGAGCTAAAACCTATTTAAGGAGCTTGGTGGAGCTCGCAATGTATTACACCCTAAGGATGAAGGGATATGTTTCGCCAATAAGACAAGAAGCACTATCACATAACGGTTGGAAGACTTGTGATATAATGATAAACCCATATCGAATGCGGAGCCAAGGCGCAAATTTTCACGTCAAAGTAGGTGGAAAAGTGTTACTTAAGGTATCGCCCTGGAAGGAGGTGATGCGATTTGGTAAGAAAGGCAAGCTAAGCCCGAGATACGAAGGACCTTTCGAGATTTGTCGAACGTGTCGGGTCAGTCGCTTATAAGTTAAACTTGCCTGAAGAACTTAGCGCTATTCATAATGTGTTCCACATCTGTAATTTGAAGAAGTGTTTCGCTGACGAATCACTGGATATACCGCACACAGATATGCACATAGATGAGAGTTTGAAGTTCGTGGAAAAACCTTTGTCGATTGAGGATCGACAGGTGAAGAAGCTTCGAAGGAAGCACGTGCCTATTGTTAAGGTCAAATGGGATGCCCGTAGAGGTCCCGAATACACGTGGGAAGTGGAATCCACGATGAAAGAGAAATATCCTCATTTGTTTCAGTAAATCTCGAGGTCGAGATTTCTTTTAAGGGGGTGAGGATGTAACACCTCGAAAATTTACGTCCAATGATGTATTGACACGTGTCATAGACTTTACATATGCAAAAACAAACTTTAGAGGGACTAAAGTTGACAAACGGTGGAAACTATGGAACGTAAGGGTCCAAAGTGTCAACAATGGATAAATAGACTCTATAATAACCCTACATAATGTTTATAACCTTAAACGGATGGATCATGGATCATACGAAGCGGAAATTGCACAAAAGTGAGGAATTACAAACTATAGGGGCTAAAAGTGTCAACATGTTGAATTTAAACCTCTAAGTGAACTTTTGGCAGACCCGAAGCTTTGTGATGCTAAAATATACTCACTAGAATTTGTGGTAAAAATTTCATGAAGTTTCGTTATCGTATGAGAAAGTTATGGCCAAAACCGTACTTGAGGGGTTAAAAGCGTCAACGTCGAATTTCATGGCTTTTCGGGTGAGCGCAAAGTTATCCGAGGACATTACCATGTTGGTAAATGTCCCAAGGTACTTAAAAACCAGATTTGAGGGTTTACGAGTCAAAATAAATAGCCGAAACCTCGCGTGCACAGACAGGGACCAAAGCTGCCATTTTTAATCCAAGTTTGGCAGCCCAGGTGCAGCTTTTTGCGAATCAGGGGCTGTTTAGTCCATTTTTTTGTGGGAAACAGTTGGGATCACCTCCTAAATGCACCAATGGATGGACATGCAAGTATAGGCACCTGTAGACTCCTTACAACATCTGATTTCCTTTATAAATCAGCTCATTTCTCCATTTTTTTGAGGCACTTGTGATTGTAAACAAGAACACCCAACTATCAAAACGTCACAAGGCTTTTCCAGGAGCAATCTGATCGTCAAGGCAGCCTCCTAGTGTTATCTAAGCTTCATTAGGACCTTTGTAAGCCTTCATATCACTCTCTAATCCGTTCTAGCATAGATTATTAGTTAAGAGTCAAACCGTTGTTCATAAAGTTTGACTTTTCGATTAAACGAAATTGGCTCTGTCATTTCTCAAATTGAAACCACTTATAAGTTGGTATTTATGTGGGGAACAAACCCTCAAAAGGGTATTCTCTGATTCCCACTCTAAGCATGCTATT
The DNA here is from genome assembly GCF_002127325.2 of Helianthus annuus. NCBI lineage: Eukaryota > Viridiplantae > Streptophyta > Magnoliopsida > Asterales > Asteraceae > Helianthus > Helianthus annuus. Next base: position 169,526,222 of record NC_035443.2, read on the forward strand.
TGTCGAGTCAAAGATGTTCTTAAAAAGTCAACAGAAATCGTTTTTGCGAAATATAGCATAAATGGTAATGTAGATGACATGCAATCAGTTTGATCATCAAAAATAACTTATAATGAATACAAAAATGTGTTTTAGCATAATCAACTCGACAATCATTAGTATAAACTCGGATCGGAACCGAAAGTCTTGTAAAACGACTTTTTCGTTGACTCTCGATTCGGATCCATGCATGCATGTTTGAGATCTGTATTAGAGTTTATTTTTGACCATTTTTATTTTAGTTTAACTCTCTGGAATTTTTGCATCTTGAGTCTATGCTTAACCGATGTATATGCATGTTTCCGATTATGCTTAAAAGTTGACTATTTTGCCCTTTTTGATATAAAACGTGATTTTTGGAAAAGTGAAAGAGTAGAAATCTTTATTATTAATTTATAAACTTGCACCGAAAATTTCAGATCAGTTGGTGGTCCAGATTTTGAGTTATGGCCGATAGCGTAAAACTATATCTTTATGTTTAATAAACGGCACATTTAGCGTATAACCTAATTGAGGCCACTTTTTGATATGAAACTTTTTACCCACTGATGTTATATAATATTTTGGGATTTATGATGATTTTTATTTAATTTTTGGCTGAACGCATCATAGGTCGCTAGGTCGATTCGGTTAATGCCGGTTTTGACCGTTTAAGCCATAAAATGAGTTTTATACATCCTTTTGACCCCAAACCTTTTTCTACTGATTTTATTTGTTAAATAAATTATTTTGAGCATTCTGGAAATATAAAAATCTCAGCTTTCTTTTGAAAACCCGGAAACGGCTCTAAATCGCATTTTTAAGCGTTTCTAGCGCATAGTAAGCGTTATACTCATATTAAACATATAAAACTCATACCTACTGATGTATTTAGCATATTTTCATATAATAACAGTAAGTATAAGATTTTGAACTCAGATTTCCAGTTTTGACATTTTTAGCCCTTGTGAAATTACTAAAATACTCCTACGGTGCATAGTTTGATTTTAAATTATAAGTTTGGTATATGGGTCATACCCTACTGTTATAATATGCCAAATTAAGTATATGTACGGTATAAATCAGACCCGAAACCCAGATTTCCAATTTAACTCTTTTATAGCATTTTAAATGATCAAAATGCCCTTCTAAGGCATAAATTGAGTTTAAAATTTATTCGGGGCATAATAGAACATAACTTGCTGATATTATATCATATTTAAAGCATATTATCTCAGGGAACTTGCATATGATTCTTTTGGTTACCCGTAACGCCCTTTTTGCGTTCGGTTCGGTTTACGTAACTAGTTTGCGTAAATTGACCGAAACGGGTCAAACGTTATCATTTTTATCTCAATATCCAGAATGTGTTTAGTATACCCATATTATACAAGTATTCAAACTTGTCGGGTCTAAATCACATTTTATCCGGTCTTCGCTTAATCGTGCGTCTTAACCGTATATTTCTTTAAGACTAACCGGTCTAAGCTTAGGCTTAATTAAAGACCCGTTAGCAGTCTAATTGGTTATTTATACCATCATTCCAGAATAGAGCCTTCCAGTAAATTGTACCTACGCTTACTTAAGTGAATACGGCTGAGTTATTATTCTTGCTATTTAAGACAGGAGCTAGCTCAGGTAAATACTTTTAACTTATTTTCCTTTATACGGGCTTTGGATACGGTATTATAAAAAAATACCGCTTGGTCGGGTGTAGAAACCGTTTAATCGGAGATGATTAAATTGCATAATCCCGTTTTAATCTGTATTGATTGATAACAAATAACATTGGGGGTTAATGACCGTGTCCTGGATATCCTTGGCTCATTTTAAAAAGTGAATGGCCACGATGTAAGCACAAGGTGTAGGCAAAACACCTCCTGTTGCATATGTATAACGTATACTCACTCGTAAGGGTATCTTCTTGTGAGATTATATTTGTGGTGTGTCGATTAATCTTGTCCGGCTTGTATTGTATAATCATCGACCCTAAATGTTGGACAACCATGTAAATCGGATACAAGATTTTTATTAATAAAATTGTCTCAAGTATAAAGATTAATCTTGCCTCTTTGCATTTTAATCAATGTGTCAAGATATTTTGTGCCGTTTGCACTCGAATCACTTTTCAAACTCTTTTTCCAAATTGAGTCAGTTAATTGTATTTACCAGTGTAAACTGACGTATTTTCCCAAAAGGTTAAGTGCAGGTACTATACGTACTAGGCTGGCTGTTTCCTAAGAGCGTCCACAATAGTCTCGCAAGCTCGGACGACAATAACTGTTGAACAATTTATCTTATTTTATTTGATCCGCCTGTGGATCCGTTTCAACTACTCGTGATATTTATTATTACATTTTATTTAAAGTTGAAATGAATCTATTTCTGCTTCCGCTGTGCATTTATATATTGTGTTGTTTGCCTATGATGATGCCAACTACGTCACTATACTCCCCACCGGGCCCACCGGTGACACGTGGAAAAATTGGGGTGTGACAGTTTAGTATGATTTTGCTGCTTTTTCACTGTTGGTAATTTCTGATTTCCATATTGTTTTCGAACTTCAGCTTTTGGAATCGAAGGACACTGTGTTACTACAACGTGTGAAGCCGACTTTCCCAAAAGCCTACTTGTCGAATCTTCAAAAACTCTACTGATTAAAGATTGATTTACATTCTTAATCGGAAAATCTTTGTCAGAATAGATTTTATCATCCCCAACAAGAGTGTACATCAAATTCACACTCTCAGACTTTTGTGCAGAAGTGGACTCAACCTGAATAGTCTTAGTAGGTTTTTTTGGGAGGATCACATAGAATGTAATTCTCGAGAGGTATGTCCTCTTCTTTGATAACCACATCAGACTGTGCAGAGTTAGTATCATCGGATTCATCATCTGAAGAATCAGCATCCTCAACAATGACTAGAGGATCTTGATTTTGTTCAGCAGTTGATACTTCCGTATCTGCTGACACATCCGAATCTGATGATACTTCTGTTTTGTATCCGAGTCCGGTTTCAAATTTCTCAATTTCCAAAGGAACAGATTGCTCAAAATAAGTTCTATTATCCTCATCAGGCATTGCATCATAATTGTTTCTAATAGGTGGTGGACACTTCTTATATCCAATGCACGTGACATCCTTTTTCCCTTTCTGTATGTCAATGATGTGATCCAGCACATACCTAGAGTTTGAGTAACTATCTAGCTTAAGCTGGATCGCCTTACTTTCACACTCAACACAGGCTAACTCCTTTTGCATGACCTCGAGACGATTGATATAACAGTTTATGTCAGTTTGTTTTCTTGAAACCATTTTTGTTAGCTCGGTTTTATCTTTTCTTAAATTTTCAATCACCCTTTTAAACTCTTTTTCAGGGTTTTCATAAAACATGTTAGCCTCTTTGAATTTCGAAAGATCCACCATCAACTTTTGATTGTGGATATATGTCACGTCATACTTGCTTTGCAAATAATCATATTTGCTTTGCAAGTCGGACAATTTATCACCTAAACTAACACATTTATCACATTTATTAGAAGTTGGATCATCGACACATACCTGGTTTGTTGAACCGCCCAGATTAGCCATAAAGGCTGAATGAATAGAATAAGAAGAATAAGCAGCTTTATCCACCAGAATTGATCTTCTGTCATTCCTTGCTGCAGCTTCTCCCAACAATTCATCGACATCTGCGTTGACTGACACACTTGTAGTTTCATCCAAATGATCATCGCCTGAAGTTGAGGATTCTTCATCTGAACTTCTACTGTAACCAGATCTGTCTTCATCTTCAGATGATTTTCCACCACTGGCGGAAGATTCTCCACCACTAGCGTGTTTCAGATCCTTGACAACCTCAGCAAAACAAGCTGTTCCATCCTGAACATCGCTTTCTAACTGTATCGACCAGTCACAACCTTCATCGACTTGTACCACAAGTGCCTGGTTGGCATTTGATGCTCCTACTTGATTTGGGTTATTCACAGGCATCAACGTACGCTCGTTATTCCTGTTTTGATTCTGATTCTTCTTGTTGCCTTGATTCCTGAACGGATTCTGGTTCCCATTGTTGGTCCCCTTCGTCGGCCCTTCGAGAACGATGCAACTTTCTTCTCTCGTTGAGACGGGTGTTTGTTAAGTGTATAAACATTAAAAGAGTAAAAAATATAGACAATGAGAGCGATATATCTTCAATGGTTAATCTTTATTAATCAAAGAAGAAGGGGCCGATCCGAGAATAAACTCGAATCTAAATGTCACCCCCTGGGCCAAACCAAGGGGTAAACTCTCATAAAAAAACTCTATATGAAATATTACAATACAAGACACACATAATTCCTTCGTAGGAATTATGTATTTATAGAGAATTTCATAAGCCTATCTCAAATGTGATTGGTTGATGGAAGTTGGTATGTGTGCCCAGAGCTTTATCTTTCTTTTGTCACCAACTTGTTTCTTTTTCTTTTCTGTTGAAGCTATCCACATATTAATATTTTCCTTTTGTTTATGTGAAAGCTTTTCACATTTTGAGATAATATATTTTCTAATGAATGCTTCTTTAAAAGGAAAAGATTCCTTTTCACCAGAATTTCTTTTTACCTTTTTCTCATAGGAAAAGATTCCTTTTTATGGAAAAGATTCATTTTCACTTTTCTGGTGAATGTTTTTCCAAAAGGAAATTCCTTTTCTTTTTTTATTGAAGCCTTTTTCATAGAAAATATATTATGTGTTAATGAGATTTATTATCTTATTAACACCATTCTTTGACTTTCTATCTTGTATACTCCATAATGTTCCGCTAACATTTTGAAGTCTTGTAACCTTGTCGAGATCTTTAATCAAAGAATTAGAAGCTTGAAATTTTTCTTTCTCGGTCTTCATATTTAGTGCTTCTGGGACGGTTCGTCGGTTGGTTCGTGTTGACGGAATTAATTCTAAGTACCTTAAACTATTTTTAACAACAAATACAATAAAGTTTCCTAACACCCATGCTGAGCTGGCTTTGTACATTCTCTCTTGAAGTGACCTCTTTTACCACAATTAAAGCACTTGACTGATTGTTTATCAAACCCGTACTTGGTATCTTTCTTGCTTTCCAAGCTGGTGCTACCAGTCCTTTCTATGAAGTCCTTAGCTCACCTAACAACACTAGCGAAAGCCCATTTGATGTCCATTAAATCCATTTCCTCCTTATCAATCTGCTGATAATCTTCTTGTGTCAGATTGATGTTTCCAATCTGAGCTGTTATTAACCCACAATACGCGCTCACCAAAGTGTTCAGCAACTCCATATGTTCTTTAGCTACTTCAACACTTACTTTCGAGAAGCTTGAAGTGTCAAGCCGAACTGTATTCGGATTAGATGACGGACCAGCAGATGAAGTGCTTCCATAACAAGCTTGTTGTGGAACTGGTAGTGGATTTCCGTACAAATCAGTTGCTACAGAAGACCTTTGGGCTTGCTACTGGGGAACTGGTTGTAGTGGATTTCCATACAAGTCTGTTATTCTTTGTTGTTGAGGAACTGATTGTATTCGATTTCCATACAAGTCAGTGCTAGAGACAAAAGCCGTTTGTAGTGGAGCATGTGTACCATAATACATATTGGGATTTTGTTGCACTGGAATCTGTTTCGCCTTCCTGATTTCTTCGTGATCTTTGTTTTCCAAGAGCTGAAGGAAATCATTGATGTTTGTCGTAGCCAATGTGCCATTGTATTTCAAGATTTCCAAGAAACCATTCCATTGAGGTGGCAGTGCATCGACAAACTTTGTGACAACCTCTGCTGGAGTTGTTGCTACCCCATAATTATTCAATTCAGTCAGCAAGTGGTAAAATCGACTTGTCAAATCTGCCAAAGATTCTTTTTCCATACATGTGAAGCCATCATACTCCTTCTTTAGTAAATCATGTCGCAATTTGCGTGACACTTCATTTCCAAGACCTCTCGTCTTCAATGCATCCCATAAACGCTTTGTCGTCTTGAAGCTGACAAACTGATGATGTATATCCTTGCTCAACGGTTGAGTTGGAATAGAAAAAGCTTTCTTTTCCAAATCATATTTCTTCTTCCCGTCTTCCGTAAGATCTGCAAATGTCGCGGCAGTTGAAGTGGCAACCTCAAGTGCTTGATCAAAATCTGTAGTAAAACATAACCACAATTCCATGTTTTGCCCAAGCACATACGTATGGAATCTTTCTTCCCATCTAGGATATTCATTCATGTGCATTAGCTTCGGTGGACGGTTAAGGCTTTCGGTTTCACTTTCGCTTAAAAGTATGCTTTGAATACTTTGATTTTGATTTGAAACGGACACCCATTGACTTGTCGAAATTTGATTCGCTTGAGATGGAACTGACAAAAATGCAGGTGTGGGAGATTCGGCCCATGATGGCGATAAACCCGTGCTTCTATACTTGCTCTCCGTATAAGATGCGGGTGCGGGAGATTCGGCCCATGATGGTGATAAACCCGTGCTTCTATATTTGCTCTCCGTATTGGATGGAATGCCCCACCAGTCTGAATGCATTTTGAATATATAATACTGAATACCTGCTAAAATCACTTAAAACAAACCGTTAAACCAATTTTTGAAAGCTTCTGTTTAAAAAGTTCTAAGTGAAAGCGACGAAAAACAAAGTGACGAAAGATGAGGCTTTTCGTCTAGACCACTTGTGACGAAAGACTTATGTTTTTCGTCAGAAATAAAACAATGAAGGATGGTATTTTGTCAAAGGCCAATTGTGAGGAAAAATTAGAGTTTCGTCAAAAACAATTTGTGACGAAAAGTGGGTTTTTCGTCAAAGCCAATTTTGAGGAGAAATGAAGTTTTTCGTTGACTTATGTGTTCAAAGTTAAAGTTGGTGAGATATTATCCAAACACAATCCAATCTCCTGACACAAGTCGGTGACAATTTCAAACTTCACCTTACCTAGACACAATGTTTACCAACCACTCATCATGCTTTTCTAACATTCACCATCATTTGTTTACCAACTTGTACAAACAAACAATATTATAATCTCCAACAATAATTCAGCCAAAATCAAACAAAGCAAATTTAACTTTAAAAACCCAGAATAGAATATATGAAGAACTTTGATGAACTTTTTGAAGATGTGAAGAACCCTATGCATTTTCCGGTCAATCTTATGAGTTTTCCGGTCACCGGACAAATTTCCGAAACACAATTTTGCACAAAAGTTGAATAAAAACCAAACTTTAACATGTAAACATGAATTTAACAAGGTTTTTCATCAAACTAAACAACAAAATATCAAGATTTTCAAAGATATAAATTAATTTTTCAGAAAGTATGAACTCCAAACAAAAGAAAACGCTTGGTTTTAACAAGGATGAGAGCCAGGGCTCTCATAGCACTTGTAGGTCCAACTAGCGGAGGATCTAGTCGCCTAATCCTTGTATACGAACAAACCCGATTGTGCGGAATCCAACCGGATATGCAAACCGAGATAAGAACACGAAGACACACAGATTCAACGTTTAAATCTCACAATATAATAAAACCAGAAAGTTGTTTACAACAATTACATAAGATACTCTCTCAACTTTCGCGGTTCTCTCTGAGTTCTTTCTGTTCTCTCACTCGTGTGTCTGTGCTTACACTTCTGTGTCTTCTGTCTTCGGTTGCTGTATATATAAGCAGCAAGGTCGACGAAATACTTGTGCAGCCGACGAAACATCCTCAGGCGACAAAGCACTCACTAGTACACAAGTCTTTAGTTGGTGCTATGACTATTTTTTGATGATGCGGTTCAATAAAACAACCGCACCTCCAAATCATTTTTCATCAAATTTGAATTAATGCATTTGTTGGTGCTATGGCATCTTTTTAATGATGTGGTTAAATGAACAGCCGCACCTTCAAATCATTTTTCCACCATTTAAAATTAACAACATTTAAAATTATGACATGTAAAAAGTTGGGTGAAGACACGTAGCAAAGTTAATGATAACCATCATAAATTTTCATTTGAGCGGCAAAATGTAAATATATATTTAGTCACGAAGGTTCTTTCCCCCCAAAACTTCCCCCAAACTTCCCCAAACTCTTCATCTCCCCTTGAACCCTAACGCACGCGGCAACCCTATAACTCACGGCGTCACCCCCACTTCTCACCTAACGGACGACAACCCCCACTTTTCACTTGGCGGCAACCCTCTTCTCACCTAAGCGGCGGCTACAAACCCTAATATGAGAATGAACCGTTCGACAAATAGAGGTGATGTTGCAGTTGTTCTACACCTTTTGTTTGTTTAAAGTTCAATTATTTATATATGTTTCTGAGTTTCTTTATTGGATTGTCGTTTTATAGTGGATTTGCAGGTGTATATCATTTTCTTATTAGTTTACACTGTAGTTGGTTAGGTATTCGCATTGGGTGTTTCCTGGTTTTTAATATATATGCAGGTCTTTTTTAGTTTTCTTAAATGGTGTGTTATGCATTTATGAATCACTCATGTGTTTTTATATTTTATTACTAGGAAGCTTATAATCAGAATATCTAACATTTATGAAACACTCATGGAATAAAACCCTAAGTAACCATAGTTGGACAGTAGTTGTTGTTTGGACAGTAAATGATAGATTTGTGTGTGTAGTATTGATATGTGTATTTATTATAAATATATATGTTAACTGTTATTGTTTATTATTAACTATAGGTTTTACGCGTAAGAAATTTATGTCATGGTATGGAATGATGGTCCAGCATATGTTACCATATCATATTTCATATTGAGACGGGTAAAGTTGATGACCAATATTTTGAGGAACTGTGGTTGGAAACCAAGGTATGTATTATCATTTAACTTATTAGAGATACAAAATATTTGTTAACTAGTGTTTAACCCCCGCGTTGCGGGCGGGGGTCGTAAAGTCGCTGTATGGGATCACAATCTTCATTAATATCGATGGGACACTTTGGCTCGTTTAAGCGATGTTGAAGTGACCACGAGCCGAGCTTTTAGCTCGTTTAAGGTTGTTCTCAAAATAGTTCGAGTCGAGCCGAGCTCGAGCTTTGGGTTTTACTTGCGAGCCGAGCTCGAGCTCAAAGAAGTAAGCTCGAACCGAGCCGATCTTGAGCTCGAGCTTCATAAAAACCTAACGAACCGAGCCTGGTCGAACTCAGGCTTGGCCCGACTCGTTTACACCCCTAGTTTATGGTTAGCCTATTCAACATATGTTATAATTTCAATTTTTATTTTGATTAAGAAACTAAGGTTTTATCATATAAAGATTGTAATACTGTTCTGTGCTGAATCCAATTTGTAAAACGACCCAAACCCAATCTGCCCCGAAACCCGCATACACTATGTATAATTGTATATGTTTCTGCTTGTATACATGTATATGAAGTGTTTGTGTGTCTATACATGTGCACGAAGAAGTGAAGATGGATCTACTGCTGCTACAAGCCTTTTCTTTTCCTTTAAAAATTGACCCAACCCGAAACCCGTTCTGACCCGAAACCCTTTCCGACCCGAACCCGTTCCGACCCAAACCCGTTTTGACCCTAACCCATTTTGACCCGAACCAAAACAACCCTTTGTTTAATTGACCCGTTTTGACCCGAACCCGTTTTGACCCGAACCCTTTTTGACCCATGACCCGACCCGACCCAACCCGACCTGTTTGCCAGGTCTAGTCATGGCTAAAAAAAACAAAACAAATCATTTCAGTAACTTTATAATATGTGGGATCAATTCAGCGACTTTATTATGTTGTATATCCATTCAGAGAGTTTTTAAAGAAGATGTGGGATTCAATCAGCGATTTTTAAGAAAGTGGTGGTTTCATTCAGCGACTTTTAATAAACTTGTTTATCCATTCAGCGACTTTATTGAACATAGTTTATCAATTTAGCGACTTTATACAAATGTTGATTTGTAACAGCGACTTTAGTGATAGTTGTAAACAAATCAGCGACTTTCAATAAGGTTGTGGTTTCAATAAGCAGCTTTAGGAGACAACCTGACTCTTGGCAGAAAGTTTGTAGTTTTGCAGATTTTGTGATTGAAAGTGGCTGATTCAATTAGCGACTTACCTATTATCAAATACAAAATCGTTTGATTCTCTCTTTTACTTCTTCTCTTGTTCTGCGTAGACGATTCTCTAGTCCTCTCTCTATCGGAGGTTAGGACAAAAAGAAATTCTGGCGTTGTTGTAAATAAGCTTCAAATTTTAGTCAATTCTTGTACTTTAGCTAAGATCTACGGCAATTGTTATATAGGATAATTAATTATTTTGTTTAACTTATTGTTTTGTAAATTCTAGAGGGCGTGGAAAATTACGGACGATCACGCGAAAGACTTTATGAGAAAGAAAGCCGTGAAACTTGGCACAAATTTTAGAAGTAGGCTTGCAACCAAATATGTATATAAAGGTTTGAACGCTTGTCACAAATATACATTTCTGGACCCGGATAAGTGGGAAGCCTTCGTTTTGGAACGAACAAGCGCCAAAGCAAAAGATTGGTCAAGCAAAGAGATGGCAAGCAAGTCAACTAGTGCCACAAGAATGGCCTCGAGTGCTGGATCACCAAGTTGTACCGGCGCCTCGCTACAAATCCGTGCTGATGATACCGCGATGACGCCATATAATCTTTCACAGGTACTTTATAAGAAATTATTTTGTTTTGTAACTTTGTTCATAGTAAAACAATTTGTTTGAAATTTTAGGCTGAGGTAGTCCACCAATATCTAGAACTCCAAACTCAAGATGTCATGACGCAACCTGAAGAAGTTCAGGGCTCTTTAATGAACAAGGTAATTACTAAAAAACTTGCTGATTAGTTTAATTTGCTGATCAATTAGTCAGTTTAAATGCATTAGTTCACTAATCAAAGAACCAGTTAGTTCATCAACATACTATGTTTAATCTGCATCAGTTTGCTAATCAGTTATTCGCCAACACACTATGATTAATTATGAGTTTGCTACTGCATAAGTACTAATGTTTTTTATATTTGCGCATTAATTTTATATTTTTTAAGGCTCATTTTGTTAATGTCACGTTATGTTTTGTTGTTTTGTTAGGCGGTTTCTACGGAGTTGGATGCATGGTTTGAAGTGATCGGTTGAGTCGCAAGGGGTATGAAGTCGTCCGTTTGACATTTTTGGGTTGCAAACTTCTTTTAGCTTCATTTGGAAAACATGTCAACTTATCAGATTGTATACGTTTTGTGTTTGATTCGGGAAACGTTATGTTTTGTGCTTAATTCCTGAAACATGTACTTGTTATTTTAATATAAGTTAGAATGTTTTGTTTGTTGTTTTTTTATATCCATATATGTCTGTTTAGTTTAATCATTAATGGTATTATTGGAAAATATATAAATCGACCTGGAAATTTTATTTTGTTTTTGAAGAAAGCTGGTGTGGTTCTTTTGTATTAGTTGATGTGGGTCTTATGTTTAAAGATGCTAGCATGGCTTCCAGGTGGAGGGTTACTAGTGGTCTATTTCATTTAGCAGGATATTCAAAATCAATTAGGAGATGCGGCTGCATTGTTATTTGATGTGGTTCATATAAACCGCACCTTCAAAAAAAGCATTAAATGGTGCCCATATTTTTAATGCGGCTCCAGCACCGCATTTTCAAACCAATTTCACCGCATTAATAAAGTGTTTGTGTACTAGTGACTCATGGCGAAACACCAAGGGTGACGAAACAAGGGGACTTTCGTCACACCCTTATATTCGACGAAACATGTGTTTCTTCAACAGGTGTTTCGTCATGATCATATGCAGGCTGGACTTTCGTTAAACATCAGGAAGACATGAGCAGGAGTTTCGTCCCAGACAGCAGCAACTGGTATATCTGCAACCTGCAGATCAGCAATGTTCACCGAGACTTGATGGAGGATCTCGAGTCTCGGTCTGCATTTTGTAGTGATGTCGAACCGAATGGGCCACGTCCACATATATGCATCAACAACTTTCGATACGTTCAGACCTTTTTTTTGCTTCCATGGTGCTAGGATTTTTCCCTGCCTCGATTCTCACCACCGACAGCAACACCACCAATGCCTACAAATTTTAACCCGTATCAGTTTTCCGCTTATACACATTTTATGTTTTTTTTTTTTACTTTAGGTTTTGAACCGCAATACGATAGATTTAAATTAGATATGTCAAAATGCATGTTTTCGTATCTTTAAGACATCGTATAATGCTTCGACTAATCCATTATGTGTTTGTAATGTATTCGCGCCGCAACACGCATGGATCGAATTATTAGTTTATAATAATCCATTATGTGTTTGCAATTTAGGTTTTTGGGTGGTGGTGCGTGTTTAGTTTTTTTTTTTTTTTTTTTTTTTTTTTTTGGGAGGGGCGGTGGTATTTTTAGAAGTCTTTATACACTTCTTATTTTAGTGAGCCTTTGTATTTGATCCTAATCCATAATATTTCACATTCTAGTCTTAAGTAATAGCCTATTTTTTTTATGGCATAGTAGTATTTTCAAGCCAAACTCTTAAGATATAATATATCATATTCTAGAATAGTCTTAAGTAATAGCCTAAATATTTTATGGCATAATGTAGATTTTTATAAGGGTCTTGAAACAGGTAGGAAAGGTTGGCACATTTCGGAATCGCGACTTTAAAAGGCGGGCAATGACAACAAGAATCTTTTCTCTTGTAAGGAAGAGATCAGCTTAATTTCTCAGTAGTTGCATTGTGTAAGAGATTACCTCTTGACTTTCAAATAAGTTGTTTTCTTTACACATATAATTGTTCAAGAATATATTATATGAATTTTACTTCAACTGACTTGACTGGCATAAAGTGGTAAAGTCTACAACTTGAGGATCCTTTCTGAATGTTTTTATTGTATCTATCCCAAATCCTAGGTTCCAGTGGTGAAGAACAAACCCACACGCACCAGAACCGGGAGAACACCCCTTGAAGCAACATTTACAACCTTAGCCACATAATCTTTGTAGCAACAATTTACAACTGGGTTGTATTTTCTCCTTATACAAAAATCTTAAATGCTTTATTACTGCATGTCTAACTTTACCATCAAATCTACTAATACGGGTCTAACTTTACCAACAAATTTGTTAGTGTTATAAACTTAACTAATACTATGATATGTATTTATATTCGAATTGTATAATTTTATGTACAAGTATCAATATGTAATTATCGAATGGTTATGTGGTTATGGGTTGGTACCGTTTCAAACGGTTGGATTTCCCTCCAAAACCAACCGCCATCAACCGTCACTATGTATATAGTTTGGCCGGCAGTTATGTCCGGTACCAAGACATTATCATTTGATCTTGTCCTCTAATAACATTCCTGCATTTCTTGTTCATCATGAATCCTAAATCATTAACCACTTCCGCTGCAAATGTCTATGACATTCAAAAATGTGGTATAAGAGCCACCGCTGAAAATGACGAAGATATTATAGCGACATCATCAACCCTGCCGTGTAGACATTGCTCCGATGAGAAGAAGGAAAGAAAGTGGTTGAAGAAAAGATGCTATTACTGCAATATTCCGGGGCATCAGATCGCGTCGTGCAAGGCCAAAGAAGACGATGAGGCCACACAACTTATTCGCTTAGCGATTAACACAGGAACACAACCACAGAAAGAAGATGATGACATAAATCAGAATGATCGGAGACTGGAATACACGGTGAACGGCACAGACGGAAGTTTCTGGTCTGAAATATGGTACGTTAGTAAATCATTCAAAAGACATTTCTCCGGAAACTTAGATATGTTCAAACGAATTAAGAAAATGTATGATGCGGAAACACAAACCGGCGAATGTAAATTCTATTTTGTAAAAGGAATAGGAGTCGTTGAAGTGATGACCGGAACCGAAAAAATCCGAATTCAAAGTGTGTTTTACACACCAGATATAGATAGGTAGGAATGTTCTGAGTCTTGATCAATTGATCACTCAGGGTTATACCGTTAAATTTTCCGGTGCTCACTGTAAGATATATCCAACTTTTAGTATTTCGGTAATCAATAGAAAGAATGACATCTCTGGGCACACCAGAGAAGATGATATCAGTAATAGAGAAAAAGATGCGGTGTTAAGATCTGAATCGCAGTATGTAACATTCAAGAATTGTAGGTCCCGAAATCGGAGGATCGATTTTCACTACCAAAGCCTTGTTTATAACAAACAAAGTTAAGTGTGCGGAATCCACTTAACTAAGCCAATCAAACATAGAACACAATACCACACAATGGTTAACCAAAGAAACACACTCGTTTGATTAACTGGTTGAGAATGAAAAACTGATACAAACACAGCTTACAAACTTGAAGGGTATTCTCTCAACTCTAAGACTAAACTGTGACATATCTGTGCCTTATATAGCAGATGGGCTGTTAAGCTCGACGAATCACAAACTGGGCTCACGAAACAGAAGAAAGCCCAAGATTAAGCCCAACAGTCAACGAATCACATGTGATTCGTTGACCACTTTGACGAAACAGAAACAACTAAGACCATGTCTGTTTCGTCGACATGTATTCGACGAAACAGAGTGTTTCGCCAAAGGCTGCAATTTGTTGACTGTTTCTGCATAACAGATTGCAGAAACCGAAGGCACAAACACAACAAACAAATGACAGATATACCCTTAATCATGCAACATGCATAGTTTTACGACCAATACATAAAACAAAGAGACAAACAAGTCAGACACAAGCGGGTAGGAGGATATCCGACTTGGTCGACTGCGAATACAGACACGATAATCAATAAAGACCGTACAAAATACAACATTACATATAAGACTAGTGACAGACACAAAAAGTGCATCAACAAACTCCCCATTGTCTGTTACTCATCTTAGGTCTTCATTTAGTTCTTCTTCAGTGACGTTCGGACCAGGAACTGCCCGAATGGATGCCCCTGTAATAGCAGTAGCAAGCAACGCGCTGAAACTTCAGTGCCTGGTGTGCGTCCTTGTCTTCATAAAAGATGTCGTGCCGGTACAACTTGGCGATGTCGGATGCAGACATATTCACCAGCCACATCAGATCCAATATCCTGAAGTTCTTATCATCTTTGAAAACAATAACTGCCTCATGCGTGTCTGAATCATAGCACCATAAGCGCATATCACCAAGAAAATCCTGCTGCATCGGCATTAACGGATTCTTCTCAACCACTTTTGCCGGATCGTACACAAGCTTGTATCTTCCGGTGTTGGTTTCCGGATCAAGAGTGAACTTGATCTGCTGATGCCTGGGGAACTGAGGTTTGTATGACTTGTCTTTCCACCCCGATTTCTTGTTCATCTTAATCAATTGCTCAAATAACGTCGCACCATCATATTTTGAGCGATTGATGAGATCTATCTTTGTCAAAGCAGCCACATCATAAAATGGCAAAGATAGGATGCTCAGCAGTGACCTAAAATACTGGATCCCGAACTCCCGCTTGATTGCAACACAATGAATTTCCTTAACAAACATCCAACACAGGATTCGCCCACTAGGCTTAGCCTTTTCCAACTGTAAGAAATCAACCTGTGTAGCCTCTAGAACGGGCTTTGAAACCCTCGATAAAAACCGTTGACGCCACGTAGCGAACGGATCCGTGGCATTCTCTGAAGTATCATGGTTTTTCAGATGTTCATCAATATCTTCAACGTTGTCTTTCAGCCAGTCTTCATCGAATGGAGCAAATTCGGTACCATCTTGTCTAACATATGACGATTTCTTCACATCACCCTCGAAGACAATCTCATCAACGTTTTCAACATTCATAGACTCCGGCTCACTTGGCATCTTTTCAACTTCATCATCATTTATGTCTCGCATCGCCTTCAATGTGATCAACTGTTGAGGCGTGAAATCTTCAACTATCTCACCCTCTTCAAGTGATTCTCCGGTGACTAGATGCACAACCTGTAAAGCCAAATCAGCAGAACTAGGGACAGAGGATGTACCAGCTAACGCTTCAAGTAGTTGTTCTTCACCAACAATTCCGCTGGATGTTCCTTGAGATGACCCTAGTGCTGATGGTTGATAGACGATTATAGCAGATGATGTACCAGCTGTGGGCTGTTGTGTTGTAGCAGCTGAATCAGGATTCCCTTCATCCTCAGGATCTTCATCCCTTTTCTGCAGAATTTCTTGCTGCTTACACCTATCCTCCCACAAAGTAGCAACTCGTTTACGGAGAAAATCGAAGTTAGCACTCATCTTCCTGGCCCCTTCAAGTATTGTGGTATTTCGCGAGTCATACCACTCTTTCATGACATCGCATCTATTTCTCAGGTCTTCAGCCAGCTTTTGAAGTACAGAGCTACTTCTTTGTCTCTATTCGTCTGCTCTTAACCGAACGTTTTCAGCCTTAAGAAAGTCGATCTCTGCTTGTTGGCGTTGAATTGTAGCTTGTTGTTCACCAACAGTAGATTTCAACCTATCAATCTCCACTTGATGATGGATTTGATCATTCTTCGTGATACGAATAAAATCAGTCTGTCTTTGAATGCGGTCTGCTGCAGCCTCGAATTGCATAAACAAGAAATTATTCTTTTCTTCCTGTGTCATATCCGTGAAAATCCTTTGGCGTTCACCACTAGGCTGAGCTGTGGTTGCTCGAATTGAAGCTGCCATTGATCGCTGTGGAGTCGCCTGAGGAGACATAGGTTGAGCTGCAGACGGTGACGATACCACAGGTGGTTCTGGAATAGGAGCTTGTGGCACAGAACCTGGGGAGGAGGTACTCAAGTATCTCCGAGCTTTCTTTTTCTTCTGATGCTCTGCTGATTTTTCGGCTCTTCTTTTTCTTGCACGTTCCGTTTCAGGATCAGAAGGAACATACTCCGGATCATCTTCCTGTCTGATCTTCCTGTATCTTCTTACCCCGCATTCATCCAGATACATCTCGTATCCAGGTTCGAGTAAAAGATCATCATCAGAGTCAGAATCAGCCTCATCATCACCACCGGCTGATGTGTCACCAGCTGACACTCCCCCTGCTGAGGTACCACCAACAGATGTACCACCAGCTGATACGCCACCAGTAGTTCCTACACTTGATGCACCAATGGCACCAACATCACCACCATCACCACCTTCATTACCATCATCATCACTGTCCGATTCATCAGACACATCTGGTTCAGGACCAAACTTCTCACTCATCATCCTTTTTAACTCAGGTTCTTCATCATCAGATTGACTATCTTCATGACGCCACTTGTTGTCTGCAGGAGCAACGTACGCTGTGTTATGAAGAGCACCAAATAATCTTCTTGGAGGAACACTCTCCTTGTATCTTTTGTGAGCTAAGTTCTTGATAATGCGTAATGAGTTGAAGTTCATAGCTTCTATCTTCAGCACATCATTGTCTGCTTTTGGAAGACTTGGATGTTGAACATTCATTATCATCTGCAGAAAACGTGGATACATCCAGTACTTGCTTCTAATGGTCCTATTCTTTCCAGTTCTTGTCAAATTCTCCTTCATGTTCCCAAAGATGTACATTGAAATGCTAAACGGTTTGTTTAGCACTAAGGCCACCAAAAGACCCACGAGATCGTTGCCAGCCATGTCGTAACCGGCCCGTTTATTGCTCAAACACTGGATCAGAACGTGTAGCAGAAATTTGTATCTCAACGACAGATCACCTTTGTTAATTTGTGTACTAAAGATATCTCCGGTGCATTTCATCCGTAAGAAACAGCCTTGAGTACACATAATCGGGACAGAATCTGGAGCGTCCGGACTATCTTGTAACTGAAGAACTTCATTTAGAATATCCGGGGACCCGATCACATCTACATTTTCAACACGTGATCACTTCCTTACCATCAACTTGACCAACATTCGCCGAATCCCAGAAAGCCTTGACGAGAGACTTATACACTGGCGTTGTGAACGTAACAGCGTAGTTGATACGAGATTCCCGGATCCATTTAGTAATGTCTTTTAACTCAGCAAGTTTCTCCTCCGGATCCAAGTATGCAATCTGATTATGGCGTTTTTCGGACATTATTTCCTCCTCCGTTTTGTTTTCCTTCTTTGTTGCCGCCTTCCTTTTACCTTCTTTCGGTGCCATCTACAATTTTAAAACGTCCACAATAAGTAACAATCACTTACACATGCGTTTAGACATGTATGGATACAAGTTCATGCATCCACTTGACAGACAGACTGTCAAACCATGTCCACTGTGAACAATTTCAGACTATAAAATTTTCTAAGGCATGGTCGGCGAAACAAAATACAATTGACGAAACAGAAGATGGTTTGACGAAATAGAGTCTGATTGTTGACTAAATCTGTTTTGTTGACCAACTGTGATTCGTCAAAAGATCCTTTGACGAAACAGAAACCAGTTTGACGAAACAGAGTCTGGTATTGACCAGTCCTGATTCGTTGACTCTTCCGATTTGTCAATAATGTCTTTGACGAAACACAAGAATGTTTGACCATTTCTGTTTCATTGACTCTTCCGATTCATCAAAGACCTGATTCGCCGACTGTGATTCGCCGACTACGATTCGCCGGAGTTAGGGTTTCAAAATTTGGGCGTTTCGCCAAACATCAGTTAAATCAAGTGAAGATGATCACAAATCAACAACAATACACTGGATAACCATAACAAGTTAAAAATCTATCCTACGATGATAAAATCCCTGTTTTCGGATGAAAACCCACTTAAAAACCTTCAACTTTTATATGGTTTACAAACCTCTGTTTTTCATCCAAACCCTAAACCGAATCACAGTCAAAACAAACACAAACATGCTTAGATTTAACAGTCATATTAGATAATGGCAACAAGTTCAATATCAAAAACATGTAATATCAAAAGGAAATCCGGTCACAGAGGGGGTTTCCGATGATTTCCGGTGAAACCCGACGGGGCCAAACATGTAAACTAAGAGTGTGAACATTTTGCACCTTTGATATATGAAAGATTCTGATGAAAATGGTGTGATTTGAGAGAGGAATGGTGAAACCGCAAGTATGGGTTTTTGAGAGAAGATGAACAGTTTGCACTTGAGTGATTTGAAAAAGTTAACCAACTAAACTGACACACAGGACTTTTATACACCGACTCAGCTTTTTGGTGAAACAGAAATTGACGAATGAGATCTGGGCTTTGAAGAAACAGAAAGTGGGCCAGGACTTGGGCCTGTGAAGTTAGCCCATGGCGAAACAGAGTTTGGGCTCCCTGTTTCGTCAACATCTTCGACGAGACAGTATGTTTCGTCAAACACGAAACAGATTGACCAAAGGCTGACCAAGACTCACACTTTGACTTAGACCAAAATATGTTTCGTCAACAGCAATCTGTTTCGTCGACTATTGTTTTTATTCGTCGACTTCTGTTTCAAAATCACCAAGACATGAAATATTTTGCATACTGCACACAGGTTTTAGCAATTAACCATTTTGACATTAGTTTGAGTTTTCAAAAACAAGAACGATTTATGAAGAACGATTTATGAAGTAGGTTTCAGGCTTCCGGTCATAAACACCAAGCAACATCTTTGGCATAATTGTAACACCTCGAAATTTTGTGTCCAATGATGTGTTAACACGTGTCATTTGATTACACGTGGCATCTATAATAAATAAAGGACTAATTTTGACAAACCTTGAAAGTATATAAATTCGAGGGTTATAAATGTCAACAAGGGTAAATATACTGTATAGTATCCCTAAATAATGCTTAAACCTTCAATCGAATAAATTATAGATCGTACAAAAATGAAACGCGGAAGAAAGTGAGAGATTACAAACTACAGGGGTTAACTGTGTCAACATGTTTAATAATACCTCTGAGTGACCCTTTAACGTCCCAAAGACTTTGTAACGGTATTATACCCTCACTAAAATAATATATATAAATTTCGCGAAGTTTCGATATGAAACGAGAAAGATACGATCGAATTCGTAGAAGAAGGGTTAAAAGCGTCAACAGTGAAAGTTAAGGCTTTCCAATATAAATAATAAATAAACCGGGGACTTAATAATGCGGGTAATTAACACGAGGCCCCTATCGGTAAATAACCGAGGGCCAAACCGCAAAGTTACCCCTTCAAAACCGAAAGGTCAGGCGAATCATTACGAAAGATTTCGTTATTAATGGCCAGATTCTGTAATAATTACAAAAAGATTTAAAAATTCAGAAAATATGACCTTAGGCGACCCGCGTAAGGTTTCAACATAAGTTGAGGCGGGCCGCGAGCCTCCTCTATTTCGCGTCTGATTTTTGAACTTTAGGCGACCCGCGTTAATATGGCATGGAACTCCCATGCGGGCCGCGTAAAGTGCCCAGATGCAGAAACCTTGTAACTACTTGGCTTTTGGCACCTTTGAACGATCATTTGAGCAATTATGGCAGCATGGGTGCCCCTACACGACCCATACATCTCTAGGACACATGCCACTGATCCTCATTCATCCCTAGCATGAGTTGTAATGATCTTGGAGCTTGTTCTTGGCTATAAATAGCACCTTAGTGCTCATAACCTTCATCACACTCAAAACACACTATCTGATCATTCTAAGGAGCTCTCTAGCTTTTCTTCTGCTCTATAGTCAAGAACACAACCTCTGTAAGTGATCTCACCCTTTGTGGTGTCACATTTCCATAGTTATAGCCTATAAACGCAACCGTCGTAACTAACGGTTGTCATTGCAATATCTTGCAAACGATTCAGTCTTATGACGAATCAAAAATGGTTATGAGTTGGTATTTATGTGGGTATTAAACCTCTAAAATGGTTCCCCCTGATCACCACTCTAACTATGTCAAATATCGAGTCAAACGCGCGGTTAAAAAGTCAACAGAAAGCTATTTTAGCAATTTAAGCATAATCTGTGATATATATGTTATGGAACCTGTTTTGACAATCATAAAACATGATAATATGTATATAAACATGTTTGCGCTCGTTTGAATCGATCATTTACTATATAGAACCGGTTCGGAGCCGAAAGTCGCAAAAGTTTGACTTTTGCTTTGACTTCAGTTCTGACCCGTTTTAGTGAGGTATAAATATACCTTAGGACTCTCTTAGGACCAGGTCACATGTTGGTATAAGCCTCTGTGGTCGGTTCATGAGTTACCCGAGTCTTTTACGCAATTCCGTCATTCGCCTAAAAGTTGACCGTAACGGCCTTTTAAAATTAAAACGAGTATTTCGAACACGTGAACGGACCAAAACCTTACTTGTTAAATTATAAGCATGTCCCTGAAGTTTCACGTCAATCCGAGGCCTAGAATGAGAGTTATGCTAAAAGGCGCACTTTTAAGAAAGTTTTGTAATTAACGGCGCAATTAGCATAACGCCCATCTAACCCAAGTTTTCGTCACCAAAACTTTTACCCACTGTGGTAAAATAATATTTTGGGAATTTTAAAGATTTTTAATAATTTTTACCTTGCTCATAACCTGCGGTTATGGCTACGGTTCGGTAAATACCGAATATGCCCTTTTTGGCCAAAACGGGAGTTCTACAAGGTCTTTTGACCCGATTCCAGTTACTACTGATTTTAAATAATAAATAAAGTATTTTGAGCTTTATAAACTGTTCGGGAAACTCAGATTTCCTGTAGAACTCGAAAATCCCTTTTAAAGTCTTTAAAATGACCGAAAAGCCCCTACGGGGCATAATATTAACTTAAACTCGTTACGGGCATTACGGAAGGTATCCTACTGATACCAAAATACTTTTAAGGCATATTGACTTAGGAAATAAGCGTAGGACACTTATGGTTAACCGTTTCGCCTATTTGCGCACACGGTACGGCTCACGGAACTAGTTTTCGTGCAATAGCCGATACGGGTCAAATTATATTATTTGAACCCCAAAATCCATAGTATGAACCATTAACCCATATAAAACAAGTCTCTGAACTTGTTGGGTCCAAATCATACTCCATTCTCGGTTTTCGCCTTTTCGTGCGAATTAACCATATCTATATATATCGGAATCAACCGGTTTAAGCTACGGCTAATACAAGGACCGTTAGGATTCTAAGAGGTTAATTAAAACCTTCGTTCCAGATTAGGAGCCCCAGTAAAAGCTATCGGTGACTTGATCTAAATTAAGGATTAATACTTGCAAAGGTAAATACTTTAACTTATTTCCCCTATATGGGCTTGGGTTACGGTATATTAATACCGCTTGATTGAGCATTATATAATTCCATCGCTTAGGTGGTTAATTGATTAAATATGATCGGCTCATTTAAACAGTTTTGTTGCTTATAAGCCTTTGGGGGGTTTAATGACCGTTGTCCCGGATATCCTTGGCATCATTTTACGAAATGGCCACGACCATCGACATCCCGGTGTAGGCGTACACCCGGTATAAAGTGTCGACATTAAAACTAAAAGACGTAGCCGTTGGTTTCTGTACTACGGTTTTACGCAAACGTGGTGTGTCTATAAATCTTTAACCCGGCACGACCCGGGCTACTGAACGCATAAAAGAACATGTAAAACGTTCACAAGATCATTATGAATTTTCCCAAGTTATAAAAGAGTTTGTGCCTTGTGCATTCAAATCAATTTTAATAAACATTTTCAAATGTGTCAGTTGAATGTATTTACCAGTGTAAACTGACGTATTTTCCCCAAAAAGATTAAGTGCAGGTACCTAAACGTAATTGGCTGGTATTAGCTCCCTAGCGTCGGGATAAGCCTCGCAAGCTTGATTGCAGTATCTAATGGAACAATACTTTATCTGTATTTACGATCCACTGTGGATATTCAACTCCTGTAATACATTTTGATATTACAATCAGAGGTTGAAATTATATATTTAAATTATGCTTCCGCTGTGCATTATATAATTGTGTGGTTTGACTATATTGTTGCCAACATCGTCACGGTAATCCCCCACCGGGCCCACCGGTGAGACACGTGGAAATCGGGGTGTGACAGGTTGGTATCAGAGCCAACATTGAGTGAATTAAACACTACCCTATTGTGTTTAATCTCAGTGACACAATTGCACATACTTGAGTCTAGACAAGAACTTAGGACAAATTCGGATTATTACTCCTTTTTGTCTTTATTTCGATTGATTTTTAATAAGTTTTGGAGCAGGAAAATGCCACCTGTTATATTCCGAGGAAGAGGAAGGGGACGAAGAGGCCGAGGAGAAATCGTGACACATCACGATCAAGAAGCTGGACCATCTGGTACAAGACATCCTTCGATGACACGAAGCGAAGAGCCACAACGACGAAGAGATCTTTACGAACCAGCGAGGCATTCCACTTCGCACAGCTCAACGCCATCCTACCGGCACTCCTTTGGACCAGATTCAGAAAATAATCCCAACAACCCACAACCTTCCTTCATACCTCTACAACGTTCGGTATCGCACCGGAATTATGACGACCCTACTCCATACTACGTAGCTCAGTTTAATCCGGCTGACTACATACAGGAACCTTCAGGTTTTGTTCCACTAGGGCCACAAGACCATTTTTCTGAAGATCCCATGGAGGAAGATGAGGATCCAACTGAACCAGCTCGTGGTACGCCCACGCATCCGATAGAAGTATCTGATGGATCTTCATATCATGGTCCGCAATATCAAGGCCCAGACAGCTTTATGGCCTTGTTTGACCGACATGAGTGGTACAACACACCATCTCATCAGACATCGCAACCGAGACATCCACAGGATCCCTCTGAGGATTCACGCTTTGAGGCAGTTACGCCACCGCCTCCGCCACCGGCACAACCAGTAATACCTGATCCGCCGAGGCGTAGGAGGACCAATGCTCGTATGTCTACACGAGGAGGAGGGGGTAACCACTTCAGCACTCCTCGACATTCTAGTAGTAGCCACTATCCGCCACTACATGAAGAAGGACCTTCAAGTCCTATACAAGAAGCGAACTCCGCACCTACTGCACGAAATTCGCCACCATTTGGGTATGACCAACCCATACCAGCTTACACAGGTCCAACGGCTTACAACCCGTTTGAACCGTCACAAGCACAATACAACTACGGCTATGAGCGCGACCCATATGTGGTGTCGGCTAGATATAATGCGCGCTACCCTGACGGAGCACATGGAAACATGGGACCACCGGACTACTCAGCTCATGGGTATCCAATACCTCCCAGACCTCCAGTTCCGCACCAAGCGCCACAACCACGATTTTCTCCTCCTGAACAGGAAGAAATACTCCATCGACTAGATCGTGTGGAGAGAGAGTTCGAGGAAGAGAAGAAAAGCCACCGAGGATTTCTCAAGGGCTTGGCGAACCTACTAAAGGGCAAAAAGAAGAAACGTGACCACTAGCCCTTAATAGTAGTACTACTGTAATTTCTACTTTGAAATAAGTCCTTGCGTGGACAACTTATCGTATTTCAGTCCCTACGTGGACTTATCTTTCGTCCTTGCATGGACACCTATCTTATATTAGTCCCTGCGTGGACTTGTCACTTATTTTAAAACCTCTATGGAGGTATGTATTATTTGAAAGACCCGTTTAGGGCCATATGTAATTGTATTTGAAATTTCGGAATGTATGTTATGAGTTTGTTTTAATACATATAAAAAAAAATAAATCAAAACCATTCCTTTTATATTGATCTGCCTAATAAGGAATCTTAAGGGGGTGAAACCTAGCTTGGGGTCTTTTAAGATCAGTCAAGATGGTACGACCTAGCTGAAAAGATTCTGATTTCCCTGTTAACCTCTGTACGCATGTTAACATTCATGGCAGATGTGATTCGTTAAAATCACGCACGCCATTCTTATACAATAATCCTTTAAGGATTTCAAAACCCAACTAAATGATTTATAAATCGTGGGTTAAATCACCAATGAAGGTGATCAATATTAAAACATCCATTAGTGATGCAGTGCCTACGGGCCAGAACTATTAAAACATCCATTAGTGATGTAGTGCCTACGGGCCAGTATTATAAAGACATCCATTTAGCGATGCAGTGCCTACGGGCCAATATTATAAAAACATCCATTAGTGATGCAGTGCCTACGGGCCAGAATTATTAAAACATCCATTAGCGATGCAGTGCCTACGGGCCAGAATTATTAAAACATCCATTAGTGATGTAGTGCCTACGGGCCAATATTATCAAAACATCCATTAGTGATGTAGTGCCTACGGGCCAACCATATTAAGACATCCATTAGAGGTGTAGTGCCTATGGGCCATAATAATTGTCTTATAAGACAAAAGGCAGTAGTAGTCTATGACTCTCTGTCAGAAAGAGATAAAAGAACTACGGTTCAACTCTCTATGCCTTTGATTCTCTGAAATCTCGGCTAACATTATAAGACATCATCATGATTAGGCTTTATGCCGCCAATACTATTTATATAGTTGAAATAGGAGATATTCAGATCCTAATATATAATGAAATAATAAGTTAACCAGATATGGTCACTGTACCATGGTTGACAAATTGTCATAAAAGACAATTTTATAATAATCTCCTAAATTAAAATTTTGTTATCTTCTGTAACAGATTCAAGTTACAATGGCGGATCCCAATGGAGAGAACAGCCACACGAATGAAGATGACTATGACAATGCGTCAGTACATTTGACAGGCGCACAGCTAAAGGCTCTGATCAACAATGCTGTCCAGGCAGCTATTGATCGTCAACATACTGAGTCTCAAGGCAGATCTGTGTCAAAACCACCCTCTAAACCAAAGACACACTCCAAACCACCCTCTGAACCCAAGAAAGATGACGACAAGCATTCGTCTACTGAGCACAGCGTTCACCGCGATAGAGAATATACTGATGCGTCCAGTGCTAAGGGTTGCACCTACAAATACTTTGTATCATGTAAGCCCCGTGAATTTACAGGGGAGAAAGGTGCGGTTGACTGTATCACCTGGCTGGACGAGATGGACACAATTGTGGACATCAGCGGGTGCGCTGAGAGGGACGTGGTTAAGTTTGTGTCCCAGTCATTCAAGGGCGAGGCCCTGGCGTGGTGGAGAGCTCTGGTGCAGGCTTCAGGTAAGTCTGCCTTGTACAAAATGTCATGGGGGGAGTTTATTACCCTCATAAAAGAAAACTACTGCCCTCAGCACGAGGTTGAGAAGATTGAGGCTGATTTTGTCTCACTAGTGATGACAAACCTGGATTGTCAAGCTTATCTGACAAGCTTTAACACTATGTCACGCCTGGTGCCATATCTTGTGACACCAGAACCACGAAGAATTGCCCGATTCATTGGGGGCTTAGAACCGGTGATTAAGGCCAGTGTAAAGGCCTCTAGGCCAACGACCTTCAGGTCAGTTACTGACCTCTCCTTGTCTCTTACACTTGATGCTGTCCGTCTGAGGGCACAAAGGAGCAAGGAGGCTGAAAAGCGAAAGCGTGAGGATGATACCTCACGAAAGTCCGGTAAAAAGCACCGTGGAAACGGTGAGGGCAAAAGAGGGTCGGAGGCAAAGAAGGAGGGGCAAGCTGATGGAAGACCTTACTGCAAGGTCTGCAAGAAACCTCACTCCGGGAAGTGTAGGTTTGCGTCTGGTTCGCAGTCGCAACAAAGGACTCCACCCTGTGGGCTATGCAAGTCCAAGGAGCATAAGACAGTGGAGTGCAAAAAGATTAAGGATGCAACCTGCTATAATTGTAACGAAAAGGGGCACATAAAGAGTAATTGCCCGAAGTATGCCAAGAAGGCGGAAGAAACGAAGAAATCAAATGCGAGAGTTTTTCGCTTGGATGCAAAGGAAGCGGTCAAGGACGACAATGTGCTTACAGGTACTTTTCTCGTAAATAATATATTTGCAAGAGTACTGTTCGATTCTGGCGCTGACAAGTCCTTTGTAGACCAGAAATTTTGCCAACTACTAAATATGCCAATCAAAACCCTAGACGTAAAATACGAAGTAGAGTTGGCAGACGGCACGATAGAAACCGTCTCTACCGTTCTAGAAGGATGTGAAATATCCATTAGGAACCATTCTTTTCCTTTATCTCTACTTCCCTTCAAATTGGCGGGTTTTGATATCGTGCTAGGCATGGACTGGTTATCCCATAACCAGGCCCAAATCATTTGCGGCAAGCGGCAAATAGTTTTAAAGACTCCGAGTGGTGAATCTCTTACCATTCGAGGGGATACGCATTACGGATTGCCCGAAGACGTATCTATGCTGAAAGCTTCAAGGTGTTTGAACAGAGGCTGTGTAATTTACATGGCTCAAGTGATAATTGAAGAACCAAAGCCGAAGATCGAGGATCTTCCCGTCATTTCTGAATACCCTGAGGTTTTTCCTGAAGAACTACCTGGTTTGCCACCAGATAGACAAGTGGAGTTCAGAATTGACATCATTCCTGGAGCAGCTCCGATAGCAAGAGCACCTTACAGATTAGCGCCAACGGAAATGAAAGAACTAAGGACCCAGCTGGATGAACTGCTGGCGAAAGGTTTTATCAGACCCAGTTCATCTCCTTGGGGAGCACCGATCCTTTTTGTAAAGAAGAAGGACGGGTCAATGCGTTTATGCATTGATTATAGAGAGCTGAACAAAGTTACCATAAAGAATAGATATCCTTTACCAAGGATCGATGATCTATTCGATCAGCTGCAAGGAGCAAGTTACTTCTCCAAGATCGACTTAAGGTCGGGTTATCATCAACTAAGGGTCAGAGATGAAGATGTACACAAGACTGCATTTAGGACTCGCTATGGTCATTACGAGTTCCTAGTGATGCCTTTTGGGCTCACAAATGCACCGGCTGCGTTCATGGATCTCATGAATCGCGTTTGCAAGCCATACTTGGACAAATTCGTCATAGTCTTCATCGACGATATCCTTATCTATTCCAAGAATCAAGCTGACCACGAGAAGCATCTCCGTTGCATTCTCGAATTACTACAACGTGAGAAACTCTACGCCAAATTCTCGAAATGTGAATTCTGGCTACGAGAGGTCCAGTTTTTAGGACACGTTGTGAGTGAGCGTGGTATCCAAGTGGATCCCGCTAAGGTGGAGGCAGTCATGAACTGGCAAGAGCCAAAGACGCCTACCGAGATTCGTAGCTTCCTGGGTTTAGCAGGATACTACAGAAGGTTTATTGAAAATTTTTCAAGGATTGCTGCGCCTTTGACTTCCTTAACAAAAAAGAAAGAAAAGTACATTTGGGGCCCGAAGCAGCAAGAGTCCTTTGAAATACTGAAGCAGAAGCTAAGCAACGCACCTGTGTTGACCTTACCTGAGGGTACAGATGAATTCGTAGTTTACTGCGATGCATCACACACGGGCATGGGGTGTGTGCTTATGCAGAAGGGCAAGGTGATTGCCTATGCTTCAAGGCAATTAAAGGTGCATGAAAAGAATTACACCACCCATGACTTGGAGTTGGGTGCCGTTGTATTTGCACTTAAGTTATGGAGGCATTACCTTTATGGCATTAAATTTGTGATTTATTCTGATCACAAAAGCCTCCAGCACCTGTTCAACCAGAAGGAGTTGAACATGAGACAGCGCCGTTGGATGGAAACCCTGAATGATTATGACTGTGAAATCAGGTACCATCCCGGCAAGGCGAATGTAGTCGCCGATGCATTGAGCAGGAAAGAAAGGGTAAAACCCATTCGAATCAATGCCAAGAGCATTGAAGTTAAAAATAATTTAATTGAAAGGATTTTGGCTGCACAGCGAGAGGCTGTGTTGGAAGCTAATTATCCTAATGAAAAGCTGGGAGTAACCGCGGAGCAGTTGACTCTTAGCAAGGATGGAATTCTTAGGCTGAATGGACGTATATGGGTTCCGATTTATGGGGGACTACGAGATGTTGTTCTCCAGGAAGCCCATAGTTCCAAATACTCAGTCCATCCTGGTGCTGATAAAATGTACCAAGACTTAAAGGCAAATTATTGGTGGATAGGCTTGAAAAAGTCTGTAGCCGCCCATGTAGCAAAGTGCTTGACTTGTGCTCAAGTCAAAGCCGAGCACCAAAAGCCGTCTGGCTTGCTACAACAGCCTGAACTTCCCGAGTGGAAGTGGGAATGCGTAACTATGGACTTCATAACCAAGTTACCCAAAACCAGGAAAGGAAATGATACAATATGGGTCATAGTCGATAGGCTGACTAAATCAGCTCATTTTCTACCCATCAAGGAGACGTATAGCTCCGATATGTTAGCCCAACTATATGTTGATAAGATTGTAGCCTTACACGGCATACCTGTGTCTATTATCTCCGACAGGGATACTAGATACACATCTCACTTCTGGAAGAGTTTCCAGCAATCTTTGGGCACGCGTTTGAACTTTAGTACGGCTTACCATCCACAGACGGACGGTCAAAGTGAGCGTACTATACAAACGCTAGAAGACATGCTTCGTGCATGTGCGATCGATCTAGGTGGTAATTGGGATAAAAACCTACCCCTGATCGAATTCTCCTACAATAATAGCTACCACACCAGCATAAAGGCTGCGCCTTTTGAGGCATTATATGGTAGGAAATGCAGATCGCCTGTTTGTTGGGCGGAAGTAGGAGAGGTCCAATTATCGGGACCAGAGATTGTTTTCCAGACGACGGACAAGATTGTCCAGATCCGGGAACGTCTCAAGGCTGCCCGCGATAGGCAGAAGAGCTACGCTGATCCAAAGCGTAAGGATTTTCACTTCGAAGTAGGTGAAAAGGTATTACTTAAGGTGTCACCCTGGAAGGGGGTGATGCGTTTCGGCAAGAAGGGCAAGCTGAGTCCGAGATACATAGGGCCTTTTGAGGTCATTGAACGAGTCGGATCAGTTGCCTATAAACTAAACTTGCCGGAAGAGCTCAATGGAATTCACAATGTGTTCCACATCTGCAATCTCAAAAAGTGCTTCGCCGACGAGTCGTTGGTGATTCCACACACAGATGTGCATATAGATGAGAGCTTAAAATTTATAGAAAAACCTTTGTCGATTGAAGATCGACAGGTGAAGAAGCTTCGCAGAAAGCACGTACCGATTGTAAAAGTCAAATGGGATGCTCGTAGAGGTCCTGAATATACGTGGGAAGTCGAAGCTACAATGAAAGAAAAATACCCCTATTTATTTGAGTAAATCTCGGGTCGAGATTTATTTTAAG
Source organism: Helianthus annuus (assembly GCF_002127325.2). NCBI lineage: Eukaryota > Viridiplantae > Streptophyta > Magnoliopsida > Asterales > Asteraceae > Helianthus > Helianthus annuus. Next base: position 169,556,332 of record NC_035443.2, read on the forward strand.
GGGGTGAGGATGTAACACCTCGAAATTTTGTGTCCAATGATGTGTTAACACGTGTCATTTGATTACACGTGGCATCTATAATAAATAAAGGACTAATTTTGACAAACCTTGAAAGTATATAAATTCGAGGGTTATAAATGTCAACAAGGGTAAATATACTGTATAGTATCCCTAAATAATGCTTAAACCTTCAATCGAATAAATTATAGATCGTACAAAAATGAAACGCGGAAGAAAGTGAGAGATTACAAACTACAGGGGTTAACTGTGTCAACATGTTTAATAATACCTCTGAGTGACCCTTTAACGTCCCAAAGACTTTGTAACGGTATTATACCCTCACTAAAATAATATATATAAATTTCGCGAAGTTTCGATATGAAACGAGAAAGATACGATCGAATTCGTAGAAGAAGGGTTAAAAGCGTCAACAGTGAAAGTTAAGGCTTTCCAATATAAATAATAAATAAACCGGGGACTTAATAATGCGGGTAATTAACACGAGGCCCCTATCGGTAAATAACCGAGGGCCAAACCGCAAAGTTACCCCTTCAAAACCGAAAGGTCAGGCGAATCATTACGAAAGATTTCGTTATTAATGGCCAGATTCTGTAATAATTACAAAAAGATTTAAAAATTCAGAAAATATGACCTTAGGCGACCCGCGTAAGGTTTCAACATAAGTTGAGGCGGGCCGCGAGCCTCCTCTATTTCGCGTCTGATTTTTGAACTTTAGGCGACCCGCGTTAATATGGCATGGAACTCCCATGCGGGCCGCGTAAAGTGCCCAGATGCAGAAACCTTGTAACTACTTGGCTTTTGGCACCTTTGAACGATCATTTGAGCAATTATGGCAGCATGGGTGCCCCTACACGACCCATACATCTCTAGGACACATGCCACTGATCCTCATTCATCCCTAGCATGAGTTGTAATGATCTTGGAGCTTGTTCTTGGCTATAAATAGCACCTTAGTGCTCATAACCTTCATCACACTCAAAACACACTATCTGATCATTCTAAGGAGCTCTCTAGCTTTTCTTCTGCTCTATAGTCAAGAACACAACCTCTGTAAGTGATCTCACCCTTTGTGGTGTCACATTTCCATAGTTATAGCCTATAAACGCAACCGTCGTAACTAACGGTTGTCATTGCAATATCTTGCAAACGATTCAGTCTTATGACGAATCAAAAATGGTTATGAGTTGGTATTTATGTGGGTATTAAACCTCTAAAATGGTTCCCCCTGATCACCACTCTAACTATGTCAAATATCGAGTCAAACGCGCGGTTAAAAAGTCAACAGAAAGCTATTTTAGCAATTTAAGCATAATCTGTGATATATATGTTATGGAACCTGTTTTGACAATCATAAAACATGATAATATGTATATAAACATGTTTGCGCTCGTTTGAATCGATCATTTACTATATAGAACCGGTTCGGAGCCGAAAGTCGCAAAAGTTTGACTTTTGCTTTGACTTCAGTTCTGACCCGTTTTAGTGAGGTATAAATATACCTTAGGACTCTCTTAGGACCAGGTCACATGTTGGTATAAGCCTCTGTGGTCGGTTCATGAGTTACCCGAGTCTTTTACGCAATTCCGTCATTCGCCTAAAAGTTGACCGTAACGGCCTTTTAAAATTAAAACGAGTATTTCGAACACGTGAACGGACCAAAACCTTACTTGTTAAATTATAAGCATGTCCCTGAAGTTTCACGTCAATCCGAGGCCTAGAATGAGAGTTATGCTAAAAGGCGCACTTTTAAGAAAGTTTTGTAATTAACGGCGCAATTAGCATAACGCCCATCTAACCCAAGTTTTCATCACCAAAACTTTTACCCACTGTGGTAAAATAATATTTTGGGAATTTTAAAGATTTTTAATAATTTTTACCTTGCTCATAACCTGCGGTTATGGCTACGGTTCGGTAAATACCGAATATGCCCTTTTTGGCCAAAACGGGAGTTCTACAAGGTCTTTTGACCCGATTCCAGTTACTACTGATTTTAAATAATAAATAAAGTATTTTGAGCTTTATAAACTGTTCGGGAAACTCAGATTTCCTGTAGAACTCGAAAATCCCTTTTAAAGTCTTTAAAATGACCGAAAAGCCCCTACGGGGCATAATATTAACTTAAACTCGTTACGGGCATTACGGAAGGTATCCTACTGATACCAAAATACTTTTAAGGCATATTGACTTAGGAAATAAGCGTAGGACACTTATGGTTAACCGTTTCGCCTATTTGCGCACACGGTACGGCTCACGGAACTAGTTTTCGTGCAATAGCCGATACGGGTCAAATTATATTATTTGAACCCCAAAATCCATAGTATGAACCATTAACCCATATAAAACAAGTCTCTGAACTTGTTGGGTCCAAATCATACTCCATTCTCGGTTTTCGCCTTTTCGTGCGAATTAACCATATCTATATATATCGGAATCAACCGGTTTAAGCTACGGCTAATACAAGGACCGTTAGGATTCTAAGAGGTTAATTAAAACCTTCGTTCCAGATTAGGAGCCCCAGTAAAAGCTATCGGTGACTTGATCTAAATTAAGGATTAATACTTGCAAAGGTAAATACTTTAACTTATTTCCCCTATATGGGCTTGGGTTACGGTATATTAATACCGCTTGATTGAGCATTATATAATTCCATCGCTTAGGTGGTTAATTGATTAAATATGATCGGCTCATTTAAACAGTTTTGTTGCTTATAAGCCTTTGGGGGGTTTAATGACCGTTGTCCCGGATATCCTTGGCATCATTTTACGAAATGGCCACGACCATCGACATCCCGGTGTAGGCGTACACCCGGTATAAAGTGTCGACATTAAAACTAAAAGACGTAGCCGTTGGTTTCTGTACTACGGTTTTACGCAAACGTGGTGTGTCTATAAATCTTTAACCCGGCACGACCCGGGCTACTGAACGCATAAAAGAACATGTAAAACGTTCACAAGATCATTATGAATTTTCCCAAGTTATAAAAGAGTTTGTGCCTTGTGCATTCAAATCAATTTTAATAAACATTTTCAAATGTGTCAGTTGAATGTATTTACCAGTGTAAACTGACGTATTTTCCCCAAAAAGATTAAGTGCAGGTACCTAAACGTAATTGGCTGGTATTAGCTCCCTAGCGTCGGGATAAGCCTCGCAAGCTTGATTGCAGTATCTAATGGAACAATACTTTATCTGTATTTACGATCCACTGTGGATATTCAACTCCTGTAATACATTTTGATATTACAATCAGAGGTTGAAATTATATATTTAAATTATGCTTCCGCTGTGCATTATATAATTGTGTGGTTTGACTATATTGTTGCCAACATCGTCACGGTAATCCCCCACCGGGCCCACCGGTGAGACACGTGGAAATCGGGGTGTGACAATAATCAAAAACAAACTTAAACACTACACTACAAATAATTCTTAAAACGCTGAAAACTAAACTAAATGCAATTGAAATTGACAAGATAAACAACTGTACAGATGCAACTTTTGCGAGTTTCAAGGATAAGGAATCATACCAGCTTACGGTCTTAGTCAACATGATTTGATTTCTATTTAAAGTTCTTGATAAGTATACTACCTCGATTATCGATATTGTTGTCCACATAAACTCACGCTTGTCAAACGTAATCACACTTAGGAGATACGCTTTACGGTAAGAGTTATACTTACAAGTCAATGTGAATCCACTTCACGACACATTCCCGTATCAAGGTATGCACGGGAATTCATCTTACCGGTGAGTATACCGATTATCATCTGTTTGACCGTATAAGATGTGAGATACTCACTTATTTTGATTTGAAAACCAAGCCCTATAATCACTTATTGATGAGGAACTTGATTTTCGATGCATGAGGGCACAGGAGCAAGTCCGTGAACAGGTCAGTACTTTCGTACAGCAGAGAGACGAACTTGACTCCCGGATAAATGTGATATTTTATCACTTATTTTGATGGACATGTTATTGTTGATCACTTATTGAGGTCGAATGCAATATGTACACGTATGTATAGTATCATGGAAGATCTAGACTTGCGTCACCGTTATTTTTCGGTAAAAGAAACAACCATGATACCCAGATGATAAGCAACATAAAGACCGAATATCTCAGAACCTCGGCAATCTCTCAAACGAAATTTCGGTACTAAGACCATATGCCAATGTGCGGTTCCCACCTGACTTGAAGTCTGCTAGGTTTGTATCATCCTGCACATTTTAGTTTTATTGTGAGCCTACCGATACATCGTCAGAAGAGATACTAATCATTTGTTTAACGATTTTAACCATGCTGACCGACCACACCAGTGAATATCATCACCTTCCATTTTCCAAGAAACTCATTTTTGGGTTTTCTATTTTTTTTTTTTTTGAATTTTTGCAAATGAAACGACAGAATTATAAAGACATCTTTTTGGATTTTTGAGGTTTTCTAATGTTTTTGTATTTTCTTGAAATTTTCTCCCCCTAAAATGCTAAAAGATTACGAAAAAGAAAATCTTTTTGTATTTTTCGAATTTTTAAAGAAAATATTTACAAAAAACGATTAGCCAAAGCGGTTTACTCGGGTATCACCTTAATGTCGTTGACCAAAAGTAGATAATCAAACCGTGATTTATCAAATGCTTTTGTAAACAGGTCGGCACGTTGGTGATCGGTGGGGATATGAACAACATCGATTAATCTTTTGTCAAAACAATCACGTATGAAGTGATATTTAATTTCGATGTGTTTGGTCTTGGAATGCTGCACAGGATTTCTAGTGATCTGTAAGGCAGCATTGTTATCAACAAAAATAGGAGTAGATAGGAATTCAAAACCGTAGTCGCGCATTTGTTGTTGTATCCACAAGACTTGGGAGCAACAACTGGAGGCAGCAATGTATTCTGCTTCACAGGTTGATGTAGCAACACACGTTTGCTTCTTGCACTGCCACGTAACCAGGCGACTTCCTAAGAACTGACATCCTGCTGTTGTTGATTTGCCGTCAATTTTGCAACCGCCGAAATCAGAATCACTGTATGCAGTCAAATCAAAGCTATCATCCCTAGGCTACCAAAGACCGGTGTCTAGGCATCCCTTCAAATAGCGAAAAATCCTTTTTGCAGCTGACAAATGGGAGGCCTTAGGATTAGCTTGATATCTTGCGAGCAGGCACGTTGGATACATGATGTCAGGCCTCGAAGCAGTAAGATACATGAGAGATCCGATCATAGCACGATAATAGGAGGAGTTGACGCTTTCACCCTTCAAATCCGGAGTAATCCCGTGATTTTGCGGAAGTGGGGTACCAATGGGCATTGCATCTGACATCTGGAACCGACTCAAGATGTCACCAACATATTTAGTCTGATGGATGAATATCCCAGACTCGGTTTGCTGAACTTGTAGGCCCAAAAAGAAATTCATCTCCCCCATAGCGCTCATCTCGAACTTTTCCTCCATAATACGCTCGAATTGCCTGCACAAAGACTCGTTAGTAGAACCAAATATGATATCATCAACGTATACCTGCACCAGCAAAAGATCTCCATTTTGTTCCTTGATAAAGAGAGTGCAATCAATAAGACCTCGTCGAAATCCATTCTCCAGAAGATAGTTGGATAGGGTTGCGTACCAAGCTCTAGGTGCTTGATGTAAACCATAAAGAGCTTTGTTGAGCAACCAAACCCGATCGGGATGAACAGGATCTTCGAAACCTGGAGACTGTTCGACATACACCTCTTCTTGAACTATCCCATGAAGAAAAGCACTTTTGACATCCATCTGGTAGACTTTGAATCCTTTAAATGAAGCGTAAGCAAGAAAGATCCGAATAGCTTCCAGACGAGCAACTGGTGCATAGACTTCATTGTAGTCAATCCCCTTAATTTGACGAAATCCCTGAACGACCAATCTTGCCTTGTTACGAATAACCACTCCACGGTCGTCCTTCTTGCATTTGAAAACCCATCAAGTGCCAATTTTCTTGTAGTTTTCTGGTCTTTCAACAAGCTTCCAAACACCAAGCTTTTGAAATTGCTGCAGTTCCTCCTGCATGTCTTCAACCCAAGCATTATCTTTCAAAGCTTCTTTCCACGATTTTGGTTCTTCTTGTGACACGTAACACGCGAAGGACCAATCATTCTGAAGGCCAGATTCTCTAATGGCTGAATACAAACCAGCATTCTGGTTATTTCTCAGCTGATTACGCGTCTGCACACCGCGTTGGACATCTCCAATAATATTCTGTTGTGGGTGGATATCGTGAATCCTCATTTCAGGATTTTCAGAAACACGTGAATTGATACCCAAATTGTTAAAATTAAGATCAACAACCAACTCGACACCAGGAATGTGTGTAGAGGTGGATGCATTTCCTTCAGCAGTATCTACATTCTGCACATGAGGTGTATCAACAGAAGCACCCTGAACAGGAGCAACTGGAGCTGAAGATCCTTCTGCTGCATCATGATATTCATCATCTTCTGAAGACTCATTGTAATCAACAGCATCTTCAAATACCTCATTCTGTACCGTATTGTTAACCGATGAAGAACCTTGTGGGCCAACAATAACAGGTCTAACCAATGGCGAGTCAGCAGCGTTGTCACTTTCAAATAACATTCTAGCAGCTGCTGATTCTTCATCAAAGGTCGGCAGATTAAAGAAGTCAAACAGTCCATCATAATCGAACATCCACGGATCACCCGGAGCCCTAACAGGACTTGTGTACCTTTGAACCTTCACCTCACTCCATAGCTCAATCTTTTTCGTTGCTAGATTCCAGACACGATAATTTGGAGTTGCATATCCAAGGAAGAAACCATCGATAGCTTTAGCCCCAAATTTTCCATCTTGTTCAATCATAGTACATGGAGCACCAAAGGGTTCTAGGTAAGAAAGTTCCGGTTTCCTTTTCTGAAGGAGTTTGAAACAAGTTTTGCCATGTCTCTTTACTGTAAGAACTCGGTTTAATGTGTAGCACGCAGTCGACACAGCCTCCCCCCAGAATTGAACAGGGAGTTCCGACTCTACTAACATTATTCTTGCAGTTTCGATTATCGTCCATTCTTCCTCTCCGCGACACCATTTTGTTGTGGAGTGTAATGAGAACTGTATTCATGAAGAATGCCTTTAGAAGTACAGAACTCATCCATAACTTGATTCTTGAATTCGGTTCCATTGTCGCTTCGGATCCTCTTCACTTTCAACGAGTAGAGATTCTCCAACATAGTTAGAAGATCCTTGAGGATGCCAGGAGTTTCACTCTTGTGTGCCATGAAGGATACCCAAGAAAATCTAGAATAGTCATCGGTAACCACTAAACAATAAGCATCTCCGAATGTTGTCTTGTGCTTCATAGGTCCAAAAAGGTCCATATGAAGACGTTCGAGAGGCATACTGACAGTGTTGATTTTCTTCAAAGGGTGAGACTTCCTCGTTTGCTTTCCTTTTTGGCACGAGACACAGATATCTTGTAAATGAAAACTTCTCACAGGCACACCATTCACAATATTGTTTTTCACCAAATGGTTCATCTTTCTCAAGTGAATGTGCCCCATTCTTCTGTTCCAAGATATAGACTCCTTTTCTGTGGCTTTCGAGACAAAGCAAGTGACTTGTGCAGATGTTGTAATCGCTTGGCTCATGTCGAGAATATAAAGATCATTAACTCTCGGAGCCGATAAGAGAATCCATTCTTGTGGAATTTTGAACCCAGGTTTAAGCACATAACAACCGGCATCATCAAAATGCACGGTGAACTTTTTATCGCAGATTTGCGACACACTAAGAAGATTGTGATCAATTTGACGAACATAATTGATCTTATCGAAGCACACAATACCATTGGAGATACTTCCCTCTCCAGTGATGTATCCGCCTTTGTCTCCCGCAAATGCGACATACCCTCCTCTAATATTTCTCACGTCGTACAGGAGTCGTAAGTCGCCAGTCATGTGCCTGGATGCTCCACTATCAACAATCCAATGACTATTAATAGTTCCTCCTGGAACACCCTGCACATGTCGTTCAAAGATCAGTTCAGGATGGGGACCCAAGCCTTAGTGGTCTTGGGTCGTCCCTAAGCATCACGAAACGTGATCTCAATTTGTTTGTGATTCTCAAAAACAGTAGCTCCCCCTGAACTATCACCCGCTTTAGGTTTCCAAGTTTGTTTTTGCCTACCAGATTGAGTGTTGTAAACAGTTTTTGAAGTTTCTGGTTTTACTGGTTGTGAAACACTTGGTTCCCTTTTAACTGTTTTAACTTCAGATTTCAAAGCTTTTTCAACAATTTTTATGTTCTTACGTCGTTGTTTCGTTTCTTGTTCTTTAACTGTTCGTTTATCATGTTTTGGTGAAACTGACCGACGTTGAGGGTGAACCTTTTCAGGTGGTGCTTTCTCAACAAATTTATCCTTTGGAGCGTTTGGGCAATTTTTAATGATATGCCCAAATTCTCCACATTTAAAGCATGTTCTCCTTTCCATAAATTTAGGAGAATTTGATTGACCACAAGATGTCACACCCGTGGAACCTGAGGTACTAGCCTTTTCATCACACCCGTTTGTATGTTGAGTGTAATTGTTATCACTGTTACGTTTTAAGATCGTGACTTGTTGTACAAAATCGGTGTTTGACTTGTTCTCAAAAGTCTCAATCTTATCAGTACCCTTGGATGACACGAATTTGACATCTTTCACTTTCTTTTGAAAACGAGCTCCTTTTGTTTCAGATTTCATTTGAGAGACACTAGGCTTTTGAGCTCCCTTGACAGGTTGTTTACCATTAGAAGCACTAGGTTGTTGAGTGGTTGGTGACTTTTGATTACCAAACTGTTTTCTGATCTCAGCCTTAGGAATTGGATCACATTGTGTTACAACAAAGATTGATTGACATTTTCAATTGGAAAATTTGTTTTTGTTATCTTCAAAGACTTTATCAAAAATTTGTTATCTTCAAAGACTTTATCAATCAAAGATTGATTGACATTTTCAATTGGAAAATCGCGATCTGAGTAGATTTTATCACCACCAACCAACGTATACAACACATTACTGCTTTTAACAGCAGACACAGACGTCTTGTCAACTTTGACAGGATCTATCACTTGTTTGACAACTGATGGAACAGCAGGAGTATCAGGATCACAAAGAATGTGATTCTCAAGTGGAATTACTACTCCTTTCATCTTGTCAAGTGATTTATCCTAATCACTTACATCCAATTCTGATTCATCATCCGATGACTCATAGTCCTCGATAATTGGAGGACTTTGTTTCATGGATGTTGAGGTTTCTTGTTGCTTAGAGGATGTGTTTGAAGAACTGTCCGGTTTGAACCCTAGGCCAGTAGAAAATTCCTCATAATCAAGAGACACACTGGGTTCATACCGTGGCATATCTTTTTCATCAGGCATTTTGGTATAGTTATGTCTCAAAGGGGGTGGACATTTCTCATACCCTACGCCTTTCTTGTTTCCTTTCAGTTGTTGAACATCGATGATGTGATCAAGCACAAATCGGGAGTTAGAATAACTCTCCAATTTTTGTTTGATTGCATCATGCTCGCACTTGGCAATGGCTAGTTGCTTTTTGGTTTCCTCAACAATATTTATGTACTCATTTATACTCACTTGTTTATGGTAAACCACTTTGTTCACTTCGGACACGCTTTTCTTTAATGTTTCGATTACAGATTTAAATTCTTTTTCGTTCCGAGTTAAAGCCATATTTGCCTCTTTGCATTTAGAAAGTTCAATAACCAAATTTTGATTATGACTATGAAGCTTTTCTAATTCAAGCTTCATATCTGCACATGATTTACAAACACTAGGAACAAGAGTTTCAGAATTTACCTGACTCGAAGAGGCTGAGACATTTGCCATAAAGGCAGTTTGAAAAGAAAAAGATCCATCTTCAGAAAAGAATTTCTCCATTTCCTTAGATACAGCAGCAGCCTTCTTGATCAGAACTGATTTCTGACTTTTCAACTCCTCAGCTTCATTTAATAAATCTTCAACATCAGATCCTGCTTCCTCCTTCACATCAGGCTCAGATTGATTATCCCCAGAAATAGATCCTTCTTCATCAGAACTCCCAGAATAACCAGAACTGTCGTCACTTTCAGAAAACTCTTCTTTATGAACATGCTTGATGTGATTGATGATCTTTGCATAACATGCTGTTCCTCCTCCTTGATCACCTTCACCAAACTGTACAGACCAGTCACATCCTTCATCGGCTTGAACAGTCAAAGCCCGATTGGGATTTGATGGTCCAGACTGGCACTGATTGTTGTTGACTGCCATAATCCTCCTGTCGCGATTTTCTTGCTGGGCATTCACATTTGAAGTACTCGTCTGGTTTCTGAAAGGGTTATGATTGCCTTGTTTGGTTGGTCGAGTGCACTCACGTTTGAAGTGCCCTTTCTCACCACAATTGAAGCATGTGACAGCATTTATATCAAACCCATACTTCGTATCCCTTTTTCCTTCCAACGAAGTTCTTCCAGTTCGAGCCATGAAGTCTTTCGCTCTTCTAACCGCACTAGCAAAAGCCCATTTGATATCCATTAATTCCATGTCATCCTTGTCGATCTGTTGATAATCTTCATTGGTCATATTGATGTTTCCAATTTGACCTACCACCAACCCACAATAAGCACTGACCATTGTATTAATGATTTCCATATGCTCCTTTGCTACTTCAATGCTAAATTGTGAGAGGTTTGAAGTATCGACTCTGATCGTGTTAGGGTTGTGGGGTGGGGGATTGTTGGCATAATGAGCTTGTTGTTGTGGTTGTGACTGTGGTGTGGGTATTGACTGTGACAGATAGGTGCTTTGATCAAACTGTGGTTGAGCAGTTGTAACTTGAGGTGTAGGAATGGTTTGCGAAAGATTTGCACTTTGATCCCACTGTGGTTGTGCTTGATTGAACTGTTGAAACGGAGAAGAGTTTGTATCGGATACAAACGCCGTTTGAAGCTTCGGTTGTTGAACGGAACTAGAACTAGCTGAAGGACCAAAACCAGGCAAATACATTTCTGTATTTTGAGGAGGTGCAGCTGCAATTCTTTTAGCCTTCCTAATTTCTTCTTCATTCTTGTGTTCTAACTTCTGAATGAATTCATAAAGACTGGCATTGGCTGCATCCAGTGCACCCGTATGTTTTAGAAGCTCAATGAATGGACTCCACTTAGGAGGTAGAGCATCAGCAAATCGTGCAATCATTTCCTGATGGGTAGCATTAACATTGTAAGAACTCATTTCACTAATCAAATGATAAAAACGTGAAGTCATATCATTTAGGGTTTCATTTTCCAAGAACTGAAATTATTCAAACTCTTTCTTTAACAGATCATGGCGAGTCTTCCTAGACGCTGCATTCCCTTCTCCTCTCGCCACCAATGCATCCCATAGGCTTTTCGTGGTCTTACAATACCCAAATTGATGATAGATTTCTTTGTGAAGTGCTTGTGTAAGTATGGCAAACGCCTTTTTCTCCAAGTCATATGCTTTCTTATCATCCTCAAGCATATTAGCATAACCTGCTGAAGTTGATGTCGCTGTTTCGAGGGCAGGGTTGACCGCATTAATGAAACACGTCCAAAGTTCGGTGCTTTGCCCTTGAACATAGGTATGGAAACGTCCCTTCCATGATGGATAATCATTCATGTGATTTAGCTTTGGCGGGCGATTGTTGCTACCCGTCTCACTCTCGCTCAACAGTGGATTTTGAATACTTTGGTTTTGATTTGATACCAAGGCCCATTGACTCGCACTTATGGATGGTTGTTGTTGAGGTATGGAGTTTGCTAAGTAAGAGGCCATAGATGTCTGATTTGAACTTTGACCTGGTCGTGGGTCCGTACTCCAGTCCCATGGACTTGTGCAACTCATGTTTGATGTATATTAGAGGAATACCTGAACAAGCACTTGAAAACACAATGTTATATTGAACTTGCAAACCTTCTGTTGAAAAATGACAACTTTCTCGACGAAACACTTGCTACGAAACAGAATGTTTTGACGAAACGACTGATGACGAAACATATTTTGTTTCGTCAAATAAGTTTGGCGAAACAGATGTTTGATTCGTCAAAGGGACCTTTGGCGAAACACTTGTGATTCGTCGAAGGGAACTTTGGCGAAAAACTCTTGATTCGTCGAAAGGAACTTTGGCGAAACACTTTTCTGATTCGTTGACTTCTTGATTCGTCGAGAGCTGATTCGTCAAAAAGGTTGTCAGAGGTTGGTAAAAGTAGGTGAATTGTTTATACACAGTCTATCAAGTCACACGAATTTCAACATGCTTTTCTTACCAACTTAGAGGTATGGTGGGTAATAGGGTATGGTCAAACACTTTTCAAAACAAAGCAACCTTATTAGTTGGATTAAAAAGCAAATATCCCAAGAACACTTTGAATATATTATGAAGGTATGAAAGACTCAAGAACAACCAGTGAATTTTATAATTTCCAAACCCAGATTTATGCCTAAAACTTTCAACCAAAACCAACAGTTAGCATGTGAATACTCAAACTAGTATGGTTTTCGGCAAACTCTTAGCAAACAAACAATATCTACTATTTTTAAGGTTTCTTTTTCCAGAAAATATAAAGTTTTCAAGAAAACTTTTTGAGCAAAACACAAACACTAGACAACCAAACCGAACTATGTTTGATTTTAAACAAGGATTAAGAGCCGTAGGTCCCGAAATCGGAGGATCGATTTTCACTACCAAAGCCTTGTTTATAACAAACAACGTTAAGGTGTGGAATCCACTTAACTAAGCCAATCAAACATAGAACACAATACCACACAATGGTTAACCAAAAGAAACACACTCGTTTGATTAACTGGTTGAGAAATGACAAAACTGATACAAACACAGCTTACAAACTTGAAGGGTATTCTCTCAACTCTAAGACTAAACTGTGACATATCTGTGCCTTATATAGCAGAGTGGGGCCTTGTTAAGCTCGACGAATCACAAACTGGGGCTGACGAAACAGAAGAAAGGCCCAAGATTAAGCCCAACAGATCAAATGAATCACTATTTGATTCGTTGACCACTTTTGACGCAACCAGAACAACTAAGACCATGTCTATTTCTCGACATGTATTCGACGAAACAGAGTGTTTCGCCAAAGGCTGCAATTTTTTGGACTTTTCTCATAACAGATTGCAGAAACAGAAGGCACAAACACAACAAACCAAATGACAGATACCCTTAATCATGCAACATGCATAGTTTTACGACCAATTACATAAACAAGAGACAAAACAGTAGGACACACCAGCGGATATGAGGATTTCCGACTTTGGTCGACTGCGAATACAGGCCACGATAATCAAGTAAAGACCCAGTACAAAATACAACAATTAACTAAAGACTAGTGACAGACACAAAAAGTGCATCACAGAATGAATACTTGAATCAATACTTCGAAAGTTTGAACATATCAACGAAAGAGACGATTGGAATGTAATGATATTGAAGGCAATGTCATTTCAATGAATTCCAAGACTGCAAGGCTCTTCTAGATATGTTGGATGATGATGGTATATGTCAGAAAATATAAGTTCTTATAGAGAAGAAGTTGAGGAGATGATTGATTGTTTCTAAAGGTTAAATTAGAAATCAACACTAGACCATTGCCTGCATATGCCGAAAACAACAGAAAAGTGAGTCTGTTAGATTTATACTTAGCAGTCAAAAGAGAGGGTTGTCACCGGCGAGTGACTGGTAATCACATGTGGGCTGTTATATCAAAATATATGGGTCTTGATTACAACGATGTAGAATTGATGAGACTTATGTACGCAATGTATCTGGACGTACTAGTTTACTACTACAAGATCAAATCCACTCAACAAGTAGCAGCCGAGAAGGAAATAAATGAAGATGTCGGAGATAAGAGACGGACCAGAAGTATGGAAATGGATGAAGGCACAAGCGTGCAGTCGTGTGCAGAACGAGGAGGAGCAACAGACGAGCACTATGCTTTCTTTGCGAGGAATGACTGGTATGGATTAAAGCGGCTAAAGCAAAGAAAGAAATTCGATTTCAAAAGAGCTGAGAACGCGGTGAACGAGGCTAATGACAGCGTGCTAAAACACTCTCGGAAAGGAATTAAGTTTATGGGATTGAATATTAGTGTTAAAACTTAATTAATACTATGATATGTATTTATATTCGAATTGTATAATTTTATGTACAAGTATCAATATGTAATTATCAAACAGTTATGTGGTTATGGGTTGGCACCGTTTCAAACGGTTGGATTTCCCTCCAAAACCAACCGCCATCAACCGTCACTATATATATAGTTTGGCCAGCAATTATGTCCGGTACCAAGACATTATCATTTGATCTTGTCCTCTAAAAAAACATTCCTGCATTTCTTGATCATCATGAATCCTAAATCATTAACCACTTCCGCTGGCAAATGTCTATCACATTCAACAAAATCTACTAATATGGACAATGATGGTAGTAGCGTTTGACCATATATATATTTGTACCGGTTCGATTGTTCACCTCATGACACTCTTTGATCAATGATGCATTAATCTAAAATAAGCTATAACCATACATACACATTGTTAAACCATTGAAAATTCTACTAACAATTTCTTTCATGATATTCAAGCAAGTGTGAAAGGGCCTAATCGTTTTGTGTGGCAATTGGTTTTAATGGTTGTTTAGTTCAAGAGATTAGTTATGAGACATCATGAAACTACCGAGCTTGAAGGATAGTGATGGTTTCATCATAGACAGAGCCAACATCACAGTCCCTACCATACTTCAGTTGTCTAAAGATGAATGCTGGTTGGTTAGGAGGGGAAGCATTGTTTCATGATTACTCAACATAAAGCTACGTCAGTCATTTAGGTCGGTCAGCAGCCAATTCTTGAACACACAAGAGCCCAACATGGATGCACAAAAGAACTTCATGTGCATCAAATGTATCTCCTAAAGATGAGTCAACTACCATCAATGGTTTTTCTGTTTCCATAAGTCCCAAACCAAAAGCATTGTTAATTATGGCAAATTTTATTTTGGTAGGATAAATAATCAACAAACAAAATAAAATATAAATGTGTGTAAGGCAAAATGAAGTTACTTACATGCCCGATCAGGTTAACCGAGCTCTCGTTTAGAG